>NW_025958915.1:0-52545 GCF_023159225.1 Perognathus longimembris pacificus | reverse complement strand
CTCCTGATATACAGCTGCCTACCCCCTTCGTAAGTGCAGGTCCTAAATGAGCTTTTTTCTCTCTTCCCTCACCACAATCCAGATTCTTTTGGGGAGTTACCAGTACAGTAACCATACCAGGAAGTACTTAATTTATTAAGCTACTCGCTTTTCTTAATCTCAGTGGAGATATTTACTGATAAACAGTTACCTACGCAGCATGTTCATGTCGTTCCTAAATGAGCTTTCTCTATCCCCTCACCACAAATCAGATTCTTCTGAGGAGTTCCCAGTACTTTATAATTTCCCCTGTTTAATTACCTTAACAAGCTCCAGCTGTTTTTATTCTCAGAAGGTTTACTCCCTGATATACAGCTGCCTACCCCCTTCGTAAGTGCAGGTTCTAAATTAGCTTTTTTCTCTATTCCCTCACCACAATCCAGATTCTTTTGGGGAGTTACCCGTACAGTAACCATACCAGGAAGTACTTAATTTATTAAGCTACTGCTTTTCTTAATCTCAGTGGAGATATTTACTGATAAACAGCTACCTACGCAGCATGTTCATGTCGTTCCTAAAATGAGCTATTTATCTCTCTCCCCTCACCACAAATAAGATTCTTCTGAGGAGTTCCCAGTACATTATCCTTTCCCCTGTGTAATTACCTTAAACAAGCTCCAGCTGTTTTTATTCTCAGAAGATTTACTCCCTGATATACAGCTGCCTACCGCCTTCGTAAGTGCAGGTCCTAAATGAGCTTTTTTCTCTCTGTTCCCTCAAAACAATCCAGATTCTTTTGGGGAGTTACCAGTACAGTAACCATACCAGGAAGTACTTAATTTATTAAGCTACTGCTTTCCTTAATCTCAGTGGAGATATTTACTGATAAACAGCTACCTAAGCAGCATGTTCATGTAGTTCCTAAATGAGCTTTTATCTCTCTCCCCTCACCACAAATCAGATTCTTCTGAGGTGTTCCCAGTACATTATCATTTCCCCTGTGTAATTACCTTAACAAGCTCCAGCTGTTTTTATTCTCAGAAAGTTTACTCCCCTGATATACAGCTGCATACCCCTTCGTAAGTGCAGGTCCTATATGAGCTTTTTTCTCTGTTCCCTCACCACAATCCAGATTCTTTGCGGAGTTACCAGTACAGTAACCATACCAGGAAGTACTTAATTTATTAAGCTACTGCTTTCCTTAACTCTAGTGGAGATATTTACTGATAAACAGCTTCCTACGCAGCAAGTTCCATGTCGTTCCTAATGAGCTTTTATCTCTCTCCCCTCACCACAAATCAGATTCTTCTGAGGAGTTCCCAGTACAGTACCCTTTCCCCTGTGTAATTACCTTAACAAGCTCCAGCCTGTTTTTATTCTCAGAAGGTTTACTCCCTGATATACAGCTGCCTACCCGCTTCGTAAGTGCAGGTCCTAAATCAGCTTTTTTCTCTGTTCCCTCACCACAATCCAGATCCTTTGAGGATTTACCAGTACAGTAACCATACCAGGAAGTACTTAATTATTAAGCTACTGCTTTTCTTAATCTCAGTGGAGATATTTACTGATAACAGCTACCTACGCAGCATGTTCATGTCGTTCCTAAATGAGCTTTTATCTCTCTACCCTCCACCACAAATCAGATTCTTCTGAGAAGTTCCCAGTACATTATCCTTTCCACTTTGTAATTACCTTAACAAGCTCCAGCTGTTTTTATTGTCAGAAGCTTACCTCCTGATAAACAAGCTGCCTACCCCCTCCCTAAGTGCTGGTCCTAAATGAGCTTTTTCTCTGTTCCCTCTACCAACAATCCAGATTCTTTTGGGGAGTTACCAGTAGCATAACATACCAGGAAGTACTTAATTTATTAAGCTATGCTTTTCTTAATCTCATGGGAGATATTTACTGATGAACAGCTACCCTACGCAGCATTTCATGTCGATCCTAAATGAGCTTTTATCTCCTCTCCCTCACCACAAATCAGATTCTTCTGGAGAGTTCCCTAGTACATTACCTTTCCCCTGTTAATTACCTTACCACAAGCTGCAGCTGTTTTTATTCTCAGAAGCTTTACTCCCCTGATATACAGCTGCCCTACCCCCTTCGTAAGTGCAGTCCTAAATGAGCTTTTTTCTCTGTTCCCTCACCACATCCAGATTCTTTTGGGGGAGTTAACCACAGTACAGTAACCATACCAGGAAGTACTTAATTTATTAAGCTACTGCTTTCTAAAGCTCAGTGGAGATATTTACTGATAAACAGCTACCTACGCAGCATGTTCATGTCGTTCCTAAATGAGCTTTTATCTCTCTCCCCTCACCACAAATCAGATTCTTCTGAGGAGTTCCCAGTATATTATCCTTTCCCCTGTGTAATTACCTTAACAAGCTGCAGCTGTTTTTATTCTCAGAAGCTTTACTCCCTGATATACAGCTGCCTACCCCCTTCGTAAGTGCAGTCCTAAATGAGCTTTTTTCTCTGTTTCCTCACCACAATCCAGATTCTTTGGGGAGTTACCAGTACAGTAACCATACCCTGGAATTACTTAATTTATTAAGCTACTGCTTTTCTAAAGCTCAGTGGAGATAATTACTTATAAACAGCTACCTACGCAGCATGTTTCATGTCGTTCCTAAATGAGCTTTTATCTCTCTCCCCCCTCACCACAAATCAGATTCTTCTGAGGAGTTCCCAGTACATTACCTTTCCCCTGTGTAATTACCTTAACAAGATGCAGCTGTTTTTATTCTCAGAAGCTTACTCCCTGATATACAGCTGCCTACCCCTTCGTAAGTGCAGGTCCTAAATGAGCTTATTCTCTGTTCCCTCACCACAATCCAGATTCTTTTGGGGAATTACCAGTACAGTAACCATACCAGGAAGTACTTAATTTATTAAGCTACTGCTTTTCTTAATCTCAGTGGAGATATTTACTGATAAACAGCTACCTACGCAGCATGTTCATGTCCTTCCTAAATGAGCTTTTATCTCTCTCCCCTCACCACAATCAGATTCTTCTGAGGAGTTCCCAGTACTTTATCCTTTCTCCTGTGTAATTACCTTAACAATCTCCAGCTGTTTTTATTCTCAGAAGGTTTACTCCCTGATATACAGCTGCCTACCCCCTTCGTAAGTGCAGGTCCTAATGAGCTTTTTTCTCTGTTCCCTCACCACAATCCAGATTCTTTTGGGGAGTTACCAGTACAGTAACCATACCAGGAAGTACTTAATTTATTAAGCTACTGCTTTTCTTAAGCTCAGTGGAGATATTTACTGATAAACAGCTACCTACGCAGCATGTTCATGTCGTTCCTAAATGAGCTTTTTATCTCTCTCCCCTCACCACAAATCAGACTCTTCTGAGGAGTTCCCAGTACATTCTCCTTTCCCTGTGTAATTACCTTAACAAGCTGCAGCTGTTTTTATTCTCAGAAGCTTTACTCCCTGATATACAGCTGCCTACCCCCTTCGTAAGTGCAGGTCCTAAATGAGCTTTTTTCTCTGTTCCCTCAACCACAATCCATATTCTTTTGGGGAGTTACCAGTACAGTAAACATACCAGGAAGTACTTAATTTATTAAGCTACTGCTTTTCTTAATCTCAGTGGAGATATTTACTGATAAACAGCTACCTACGCAGCACGTTCATGTCGTTCCTAAATGAGCTTTTATCTCTCTCCCCTCACCACAAATCAGATTCTTCTGAGGAGTTCCCTGTACTTTATCTCTTATCTCCTGTGTAATTACCTTAACAATCTCCAGCAGTTTTTATTCTCAGAAGGTTTACTCCCCTGATATACAGCTGCCTACCCCCTTTCCGTAAGTGCAGGTCCTAAATGAGCTTTGTCTCTGTTCCCTCACCACAATCCAGATTCTTTTGGGGAGTACCAGTACAGTAACCATACCAGGAAGTACTTAATTTTATTAAGCTACTGCTTTTCTAAGCTCAGTGGAGATATTTACTGATAAAACAGCTACCTACGCAGCATGTTCATGTCGTTCCTAAATGAGCTTTTATCTCTCTCCCCCTCACCACAAATCAGACTCTTCTGAGGAGTTCCCAGTACATTATCCTTTCCCCTGTGTAATTACCTTAACAAGCTGCAGCTGTTTTTATTCTCAGAAGCTTTACTCCCTGATATACAGCTGCCCTACCCCCCTTCGTAAATGCAGGTCCTAAATGAGCTTTTTTTCTCTGTTCCCTCACCACAATCCAGATTCTTTTGGGGAGTTACCAGTTACAGTAACCATACCAGGAAGTACTTAATTTATTAAGCCTACTGCTTTTCTAAAGCTCAGTGGAGATATTTACTGATAAACAGCTACCTACGCATCATGTTCATGTCGTTCCTAAATGAGATTTTATCTCTCTCCCCTCACCACAAATCAGATTCTTCTGAGGAGTTCCCAGTACATTATCCTTTTCCCCTGTGTAATTACCTTAACAGCCTCCAGCTGTTTTTATTCTCAGAAGCTTTACTCCTGATATACAGCTGCCTACCACCCCTTCGTAAATGCAGGTCCTAAATGAGCTTTTTTCTCTGTTCCCTCACCACAATCCAGATTCTTTTGGGGAGTTACCAGTACAGTAAACATACCAGGAAGTACTTAATTTATTAAGCTACTGCTTTTCTTAATCTCAGTGGAGATATTTACTGATAAACAGCTACCTACGCAGCACGTTCATGTCGTTCCTAATGAGCTTTTATCTCTCTCCCCTCACCACAAATCAGATTCTTCTGAGGAGTTCCCAGTACATTATCCTTTCCCCTGTGTAATTACCTTAACAAGCTCCAGCTGTTTTTATTCTCAGAAGGTTTAGTATCTGATATACAGCTGCCTACCCCTTCGTAAGTGCAGGTCCTAAATGAGCTTTTTTCTCTGTTCCCTCACCACAATCCAGATTCTTTTGGGAGTTACCAGTACAGTAACCATACCAGGAAGTACTTATTTATTAAGCTACTGCTTTTCTTAATCTCAGTGGAGATATTTACTGATAAACAGCTACCTACGCAGCATGTTCATGTCGTTCCTAAATGAGCTTTTATCTCTCTCCCCCTCACCACAAATCAGATTCTTCTGAGGAGTTCCCAGTACATTATCCTTTCCCCTGTGTAATTACCTTAACAAGCTCCAGCTGTTTTTATTCTCAGAAGGTTTACTCCCTGATATACAGCTGCCTACCCCCTTCGTAAGTGCAGGTCCTAAATGAGCTTTTTTCTCTGTTCCCTCACCACAATCCAGATTCTTTTGGGGAGTTACCAGTACAGTAACCATACCAGGAAGTACTTAATTATTAAGCTACTGCTTTTCTTAATCTCAGTGGAGATATTTACTGATAAACAGCTACCTACGCAGCATGTTCATGTCGTTCCTAAATGTGCTTTTATCTCTCTCCCCTCACCACAAATCAGATTCTTCTGAGGAGTTCCCAGTACATTATCCTTTCCCCTGTGTAATTACCTTAACAAGATGCAGCTGTTTTTATTCTCAGAAGCTTTACTCCCTGATATACAGCTGCTAACCCCTTCGTAAGTGCAGGTCCTAAATGAGCTTTTTTCTCTGTTCCCTCACCACAATCCAGATTCTTTTGGGGAGTTACCAGTACAGTAAACCCCATACCAGGAAGTACTTAATTTATTAAGCTACTGCTTTTCTAAAGCTCAGTGGAGATATTTACTGATAAACAGCTACCTACGCCAGCCATGTTCATGTCGTTCCTAAATGAGCTTTTATCTCTCTCACCTCACCACAAATCAGATTCTTCTGAAGACTTCCCAGTACTTTATCCTTTCTCCTGTGTAATTACCTTAACAAGCTCCAGCTGTTTTTATTCTCAGAAGGTTTACTCGCTGATATACAGCTGCCTACCCCCTTCGTAAGTGCAGGTCCTAAATGAGCTTTTTTCTCTGTTCCCTCACCACAATCCAGATTCTTTTGGGGAGTTACCAGTACAGTAACCATACCAGGAAGTACTTAATTTATTAAGCTACTGCTTTTCTAAAGCTCAGTGGAGATATTTACTGATAAACAGCTACCTACGCAGCATGTTCATGTCGTTCCTAAATGAGCTTTTATCTCTCTCCCCTCACCACAAATCAGATTCTTCTGAGGAGTTCCCAGTACTTTATCCTTTCTCCTGTGTAATTACCTTAACAAGCTCCAGGTGTTTTTATTCTCAGAAGGTTTACTCACTGATATACAGCTGCCTACCCCCTTCGTAAGTGCAGGTCCTAAATGAGCTTTTTTCTCTGTTCCCTCACCACAATCCAGATTCTTTTGGGGAGTTACCAGTACAGTAACCATACCAGGAAGTACTTAATTTATTAAGCTACTGCTTTTCTTAATCTCAGTGGAGATATTTACTGATAAACAGCTACCTACGCAGCATGTTCATGTCGTTCCTAAATGAGCTTTTATGTCTCTCCCCTCACCACAAATCAGATTCTTCTGAGGAGTTCCCAGTACATTATCCTTTCCCCTGTGTAATTACCTTAACAAGCTGCAGCTGTTTTTATTCTCAGAAGCTTTACTCCCTGATATACAGCTGCCTACCCCCTTCGTAAGTGCAGGTCCTAAATGAGCTTTTTTCTCTGTTCCCTCACCACAATCCAGATTCTTTTGGGGAGTTACCAGTACAGTAACCATAGCAGGAAGTACTTAATTTATTAAGCTACCGCTTTTCTAAAGCTCAGTGGAGATATTTACTGATAAACAGCTACTTACGCAGCATGTTCATGTCGTTCATAAATGAGCTTTTATCTCTCTCCCCTCACCACAAATCAGATTCTTCTGAGGAGTTCCCAGTACTTTATCCTTTCTCCTGTGTAATTACCTTAACAAGCTCCAGCTGTTTTTATTCTCAGAAGGTTTACTCCCTGATATACAGCTGCCTACCCCCTTCGTAAGTGCAGGTCCTAAATGAGCTTTTTCTCTGTTCCCTCACCACAATCCAGATTCTTTTGGGGAGTTACCAGTACAGTAACCATACCAGGAAGTACTTAATTTATTAAGCTACTGCTTTTCTTAATCTCAGTGGAGATATTTACTGATAAACAGCTACCTACGCAGCATGTTCATGTCGTTCCTAAATGAGCTTTTATCTCTCTCCCCTCACCACAAATCAGATTCTTCTGAGGAGTTCCCAGTACATTATCCTTTCCCCTGTGTAATTACCTTAAAAAGCTCCAGCTGTTTTTATTCTCAGAAGGTTTAGTCCCTGATATACAGCTGCCTACCCCCTTCGTAAGTGCAGGTCATAAATGAGCTTTTTTCTCTGTTCCCTCACCACAATCCAGATTCTTTTGCGGAGTTACCAGTACAGTAACCATACCAGGAAGTACTTAATTTATTAAGCTACTGCTTTTCTTAATCTCAGTGGAGATATTTACTGAAAAACAGCTACCTACGCAGCATGTTCATGTCGTTCCTAAATGAGCTTTTATCTCTCTCCCCTCACCACAAATCAGATTCTTCTGAGGAGTTCCCAGTACATTATCCTTTCCCCTGTGTATTACCTTAACAAGCTGCAGCTGTTTTTATTCTCAGAAGCTTTATTCCCTGATATACAGCTGCCTACCCCCTTCGTAAGTGCAGGTCCTAAATGAGCTTTTTTCTCTGTTCCCTCACCACAATCCAGATTCTTTTGGGGAGTTACCAGTACAGTAACCATACCAGGAAGTACTTAATTTATTAAGCTACTGCTTTTCTAAAGCTCAGTGGAGATATTTACTGATAAACAGCTACCTACGCAGCATGTTCATGTCGTTCCTAAATGAGCTTTTATCTCTCTCCCCTCACCACAAATCAGATTCTTCTGAGGAGTTCCCAGTACATTATCCTTTCCCCTGTGTAATTACCTTAACAAGCTCCAGCTGTTTTTATTCTCAGAAGGTTTACTCCCTGATATACAGCTGCCTACCCCCTTCGTAAGTGCAGGTCCTAAATGAGCTTTTTTCTCTGTTCCCTCACCACAATCCAGATTCTTTTGGGGAGTTACCAGTACAGTAACCATACCAGGAAGTACTTAATTTATTAAGCTACTGCTTTTCTTAATCTCAGTGGAGATATTTACTGATAAACAGCTACCTACGCAGCATGTTCATGTCGTTCCTAAATCTGCTTTTATCTCTCTCCCCTCACCACAAATCAGATTCTTCTGAGGAGTTCCCAGTACATTATCCTTTCCCCTGTGTAATTACCTTAACAAGATGCAGCTGTTTTTATTCTCAGAAGCTTTACTCCCTGATATACAGCTGCCTAACCCCTTCGTAAGTGCAGGTCCTAAATGAGCTTTTTTCTCTGTTCCCTCACCACAATCCAGATTCTTTTGGGGAGTTACCAGTACAGTAACCATACCAGGAAGTACTTAATTTATTAAGCTACTGCTTTTCTAAAGCTCAGTGGAGATATTTACTGATAAACAGCTACCTACGCAGCATGTTCATGTCGTTCCTAAATGAGCTTTTATCTCTCTCACCTCACCACAAATCAGATTCTTCTGAAGACTTCCAGTACTTTATCCTTTCTCCTGTGTAATTACCTTAACAAGCTCCAGCTGTTTTTATTCTCAGAAGGTTTACTCGCTGATATACAGCTGCCTACCCCCTTCGTAAGTGCAGGTCCTAAATGAGCTTTTTTCTCTGTTCCCTCACCACAATCCAGATTCTTTTGGAAGGTTACCAGTACAGTAACCATACCAGGAAGTACTTAATTTATTAAGCTACTGCTTTTCTTAATCTCAGTGGAGATATTTACTGATAAACAGCTACCTACGCAGCATGTTCATGTCGTTCCTAAATGAGCTTTTATCTCTCTCCCCTCACCACAAATCAGATTCTTCTGACGAGTTCCAGTACATTATCCTTTCCCTGTGTAATTACCTTAACAAGCTGCAGCTGTTTTTATTCTCAGAAGGTTTACTCCCTGATATACAGCTGCCTACCCCCTTCGTAAGTGCAGGTCCTAAATGAGCTTTTTTCTCTGTTCCCTCACCACAATCCAGATTCTTTTGGGAGTTACCAGTACAGTAACCATACCAGGAAGTACTTAATTTATTAAGCTACCGCTTTTCTAAAGCTCAGTGGAGATATTTACTGATAAACAGCTACCTACGCAGCATGTTCATGTCGTTCCTAAATGAGCTTTTATCTCTCTCCCCTCACCACAAATCAGATTCTTCTGAGGAGTTCCCAGTACTTTATCCTTTCTCCTGTGTAATTACCTTAACAAGCTCCAGCTGTTTTTATTCTCAGAAGGTTTACTCCCTGATATACAGCTGCCTACCCCCTTCGTAAGTGCAGGTCCTAAATGAGCTTTTTTCTCTGTTCCCTCACCACAATCCAGATTCTTTTGGGAGTTACCAGTACAGTAACCATACCAGGAAGTACTTAATTTATTAAGCTACTGCTTTTCTTAATCTCAGTGGAGATATTTACTGATAAACAGCTACCTACGCAGCATGTTCATGTCGTTCCTAATGAGCTTTTATCTCTCTCCCCTCACCACAAATCAGATTCTTCTGAGGAGTTCCCAGTACATTATCCTTTCCCCTGTGTAATTACCTTAAAAAGCTCCAGCTGTTTTTATTCTCAGAAGGTTTAGTCCCTGATATACAGCTGCCTACCCCCTTCGTAAGTGCAGGTCATAAATGAGCTTTTTTCTCTGTTCCCTCACCACAATCCAGATTCTTTTGCGGAGTTACCAGTACAGTAACCATACCAGGAAGTACTTAATTTATTAAGCTACTGCTTTTCTTAATCTCAGTGGAGATATTTACTGAAAAACAGCTACCTACGCAGCATGTTCATGTCGTTCCTAAATGAGCTTTTATCTCTCTCCCCTCACCACAAATCAGATTCTTCTGAGGAGTTCCCAGTACATTATCCTTTCCCCTGTGTAATTACCTTAACAAGCTGCAGCTGTTTTTATTCTCAGAAGCTTTATTCCCTGATATACAGCTGCCTACCCCCTTCGTAAGTGCAGGTCCTAAATGAGCTTTTTTCTCTGTTCCCTCACCACAATCCAGATTCTTTTGGGGAGTTACCAGTACAGTAACCATACCAGGAAGTACTTAATTTATTAAGCTACTGCTTTTCTTAATCTCAGTGGAGATATTTACTGATAAACAGCTACCTACGCAGCATGTTCATGTCGTTCCTAAATGAGCTTTTATGTCTCTCCCCTCACCACAAATCAGATTCTTCTGAGGAGTTCCCAGTACATTATCCTTTCCCCTGTGTAATTACCTTAACAAGCTGCAGCTGTTTTTATTCTCAGAAGCTTTACTCCCTGATATACAGCTGCCTACCCCCTTCGTAAGTGCAGGTCCTAAATGAGCTTTTTTCTCTGTTCCCTCACCACAATCCAGATTCTTTTGGGGAGTTACCAGTACAGTAACCATAGCAGGAAGTACTTAATTTATTAAGCTACCGCTTTTCTAAAGCTCAGTGGAGATATTTACTGATAAACAGCTACTTACGCAGCATGTTCATGTCGTTCATAAATGAGCTTTTATCTCTCTCCCCTCACCACAAATCAGATTCTTCTGAGGAGTTCCCAGTACTTTATCCTTTCTCCTGTGTAATTACCTTAACAAGCTCCAGCTGTTTTTATTCTCAGAAGGTTTACTCCCTGATATACAGCTGCCTACCCCCTTCGTAAGTGCAGGTCCTAAATGAGCTTTTTTCTCTGTTCCCTCACCACAATCCAGATTCTTTTGGGGAGTTACCAGTACAGTAACCATACCAGGAAGTACTTAATTTATTAAGCTACTGCTTTTCTTAATCTCAGTGGAGATATTTACTGATAAACAGCTACCTACGCAGCATGTTCATGTCGTTCCTAAATGAGCTTTTATCTCTCTCCCCTCACCACAAATCAGATTCTTCTGAGGAGTTCCCAGTACATTATCCTTTCCCCTGTGTAATTACCTTAAAAAGCTCCAGCTGTTTTTATTCTCAGAAGGTTTAGTCCCTGATATACAGCTGCTACCCCCTTCGTAAGTGCAGGTCATAAATGAGCTTTTTTCTCTGTTCCCTCACCACAATCCAGATTCTTTTGCGGAGTTACCAGTACAGTAACCATACCAGGAAGTACTTAATTTATTAAGCTACTGCTTTCTTAATCTCAGTGGAGATATTTACTGAAAAACAGCTACCTACGCAGCATGTTCATGTCGTTCCTAAATGAGCTTTTATCTCTCTCCCCTCACCACAAATCAGATTCTTCTGAGGAGTTCCCAGTACATTATCCTTTCCCCTGTGTATTACCTTAACAAGCTGCAGCTGTTTTTATTCTCAGAAGCTTTATTCCCTGATATACAGCTGCCTACCCCCTTCGTAAGTGCAGGTCCTAAATGAGCTTTTTTCTCTGTTCCCTCACCACAATCCAGATTCTTTTGGGGAGTTACCAGTACAGTAACCATACCAGGAAGTACTTAATTTATTAAGCTACTGCTTTTCTAAAGCTCAGTGGAGATATTTACTGATAAACAGCTACCTACGCAGCATGTTCATGTCGTTCCTAAATGAGCTTTTATCTCTCTCCCCTCACCACAAATCAGATTCTTCTGAGGAGTTCCCAGTACATTATCCTTTCCCCTGTGTAATTACCTTAACAAGCTCCAGCTGTTTTTATTCTCAGAAGGTTTACTCCCTGATATACAGCTGCCTACCCCCTTCGTAAGTGCAGGTCCTAAATGAGCTTTTTTCTCTGTTCCCTCACCACAATCCAGATTCTTTTGGGGAGTTACCAGTACAGTAACCATACCAGGAAGTACTTAATTTATTAAGCTACTGCTTTTCTTAATCTCAGTGGAGATATTTACTGATAAACAGCTACCTACGCAGCATGTTCATGTCGTTCCTAAATCTGCTTTTATCTCTCTCCCCTCACCACAAATCAGATTCTTCTGAGGAGTTCCCAGTACATTATCCTTTCCCCTGTGTAATTACCTTAACAAGATGCAGCTGTTTTTATTCTCAGAAGCTTTACTCCCTGATATACAGCTGCCTAACCCCTTCGTAAGTGCAGGTCCTAAATGAGCTTTTTTCTCTGTTCCCTCACCACAATCCAGATTCTTTTGGGGAGTTACCAGTACAGTAACCATACCAGGAAGTACTTAATTTATTAAGCTACTGCTTTTCTAAAGCTCAGTGGAGATATTTACTGATAAACAGCTACCTACGCAGCATGTTCATGTCGTTCCTAAATGAGCTTTTATCTCTCTCACCTCACCACAAATCAGATTCTTCTGAAGACTTCCCAGTACTTTATCCTTTCTCCTGTGTAATTACCTTAACAAGCTCCAGCTGTTTTTATTCTCAGAAGGTTTACTCGCTGATATACAGCTGCCTACCCCCTTCGTAAGTGCAGGTCCTAAATGAGCTTTTTTCTCTGTTCCCTCACCACAATCCAGATTCTTTTGGAAGGTTACCAGTACAGTAACCATACCAGGAAGTACTTAATTTATTAAGCTACTGCTTTTCTTAATCTCAGTGGAGATATTTACTGATAAACAGCTACCTACGCAGCATGTTCATGTCGTTCCTAAATGAGCTTTTATCTCTCTCCCCTCACCACAAATCAGATTCTTCTGACGAGTTCCCAGTACATTATCCTTTCCCCTGTGTAATTACCTTAACAAGCTGCAGCTGTTTTTATTCTCAGAAGGTTTACTCCCTGATATACAGCTGCCTACCCCCTTCGTAAGTGCAGGTCCTAAATGAGCTTTTTTCTCTGTTCCCTCACCACAATCCAGATTCTTTTGGGGAGTTACCAGTACAGTAACCATACCAGGAAGTACTTAATTTATTAAGCTACCGCTTTTCTAAAGCTCAGTGGAGATATTTACTGATAAACAGCTACCTACGCAGCATGTTCATGTCGTTCCTAAATGAGCTTTTATCTCTCTCCCCTCACCACAAATCAGATTCTTCTGAGGAGTTCCCAGTACTTTATCCTTTCTCCTGTGTAATTACCTTAACAAGCTCCAGCTGTTTTTATTCTCAGAAGGTTTACTCCCTGATATACAGCTGCCTACCCCCTTCGTAAGTGCAGGTCCTAAATGAGCTTTTTTCTCTGTTCCCTCACCACAATCCAGATTCTTTTGGGGAGTTACCAGTACAGTAACCATACCAGGAAGTACTTAATTTATTAAGCTACTGCTTTTCTTAATCTCAGTGGAGATATTTACTGATAAACAGCTACCTACGCAGCATGTTCATGTCGTTCCTAAATGAGCTTTTATCTCTCTCCCCTCACCACAAATCAGATTCTTCTGAGGAGTTCCCAGTACATTATCCTTTCCCCTGTGTAATTACCTTAAAAAGCTCCAGCTGTTTTTATTCTCAGAAGGTTTAGTCCCTGATATACAGCTGCCTACCCCCTTCGTAAGTGCAGGTCATAAATGAGCTTTTTTCTCTGTTCCCTCACCACAATCCAGATTCTTTTGCGGAGTTACCAGTACAGTAACCATACCAGGAAGTACTTAATTTATTAAGCTACTGCTTTTCTTAATCTCAGTGGAGATATTTACTGAAAAACAGCTACCTACGCAGCATGTTCATGTCGTTCCTAAATGAGCTTTTATCTCTCTCCCCTCACCACAAATCAGATTCTTCTGAGGAGTTCCCAGTACATTATCCTTTCCCCTGTGTAATTACCTTAACAAGCTGCAGCTGTTTTTATTCTCAGAAGCTTTATTCCCTGATATACAGCTGCCTACCCCCTTCGTAAGTGCAGGTCCTAAATGAGCTTTTTTCTCTGTTCCCTCACCACAATCCAGATTCTTTTGGGGAGTTACCAGTACAGTAACCATACCAGGAAGTACTTAATTTATTAAGCTACTGCTTTTCTAAAGCTCAGTGGAGATATTTACTGATAAACAGCTACCTACGCAGCATGTTCATGTCGTTCCTAAATGAGCTTTTATCTCTCTCCCCTCACCACAAATCAGATTCTTCTGAGGAGTTCCCAGTACATTATCCTTTCCCCTGTGTAATTACCTTAACAAGCTCCAGCTGTTTTTATTCTCAGAAGGTTTACTCCCTGATATACAGCTGCCTACCCCCTTCGTAAGTGCAGGTCCTAAATGAGCTTTTTTCTCTGTTCCCTCACCACAATCCAGATTCTTTTGGGGAGTTACCAGTACAGTAACCATACCAGGAAGTACTTAATTTATTAAGCTACTGCTTTTCTTAATCTCAGTGGAGATATTTACTGATAAACAGCTACCTACGCAGCATGTTCATGTCGTTCCTAAATGTGCTTTTATCTCTCTCCCCTCACCACAAATCAGATTCTTCTGAGGAGTTCCCAGTACATTATCCTTTCCCCTGTGTAATTACCTTAACAAGATGCAGCTGTTTTTATTCTCAGAAGCTTTACTCCCTGATATACAGCTGCCTAACCCTTTCGTAAGTGCAGGTCCTAAATGAGCTTTTTTCTCTGTTCCCTCACCACAATCCAGATTCTTTTGGGGAGTTACCAGTACAGTAACCATACAAGGAAGTACTTAATTTATTAAGCTACTGCTTTTCTAAAGCTCAGTGGAGATATTTACTGATAAACAGCTACCTACGCAGCATGTTCATGTCGTTCCTAAATGAGCTTTTATCTCTCTCACCTCACCACAAATCAGATTCTTCTGAAGACTTCCCAGTACTTTATCCTTTCTCCTGTGTAATTACCTTAACCAGCTCCAGCTGTTTTTATTCTCAGAAGGTTTACTCGCTGATATACAGCTGCCTACCCCCTTCGTAAGTGCAGGTCCTAAATGAGCTTTTTTCTCTGTTCCCTCACCACAATCCAGATTCTTTTGGAAGGTTACCAGTACAGTAACCATACCAGGAAGTACTTAATTTATTAAGCTACTGCTTTTCTTAATCTCAGTGGAGATATTTACTGATAAACAGCTACCTACGCAGCATGTTCATGTCGTTCCTAAATGAGCTTTTATCTCTCTCCCCTCACCACAAATCAGATTCTTCTGAGGAGTTCCCAGTACATTATCCTTTCCCCTGTGTAATTACCTTAACAAGCTCCAGCTGTTTTTATTCTCAGAAGGTTTACTCCCTGATATACAGCTGCCTACCCCCTTCGTAAGTGCAGGTCCTAAATGAGCTTTTTTCTCTGTTCCCTCACCACAATCCAGATTCTTTTGGGGAGTTACCAGTACAGTAACCATACCAGGAAGTACTTAATTTATTAAGCTACTGCTTTTCATAATCTCAGTGGAGATATTTACTGATAAACAGCTACCTACGCAGCATGTTCATGTCGTTCCTAAATGAGCTTTTATCTCTCTCCCCTCACCACAAATCAGATTCTTCTGAGGAGTTCCCAGTACATTATCCTTTCCCCTGTGTAATTACCTTAACAAGCTGCAGCTGTTTTTATTCTCAGAAGCTTTACTCCCTGATATACAGCTGCCTACCCCCTTCGTAAGTGCAGGTCCTAAATGAGCTTTTTTCTCTGTTCCCTCACCACAATCCAGATTCTTTTGGGGAGTTACCAGTACAGTAACCATACCAGGAAGTACTTAATTTATTAAGCTACTGCTTTTCTAAAGCTCAGTGGAGATATTTACTGATAAACAGCTACCTACGCTGCATGTTCATGTCGTTCCTAAATGAGCTTTTATCTCTCTCCCCTCACCACAAATCAGATTCTTCTGAGGAGTTCCTAGTACTTTATCCTTTCTCCTGTGTAATTACCTTAACAAGCTCCAGCTGTTTTTATTCTCAGAAGGTTTACTCCCTGATATACAGCTGCCTACCCCCTTCGTAAGTGCAGTTCCTAAATGAGCTTTTTTCTGTCTTCCCTCACCACAATCCAGATTCTTTTGGGGAGTTACCAGTACAGTAACCATACCAGGAAGTACTTAATTTATTAAGCTACTGCTTTTCTTAATCTCAGTGGAGATATTTACTGATAAACAGCTACCTACGCAGCATGTTCATGTCGTTCCTAAATGAGCTTTTATCTCTCTCCCCTCACCACAAATCAGATTCTTTTGAGGAGTTCCCAGTACATTATCCTTTCCCCTGTGTAATTACCTTAACAAGCTCCAGCTGTTTTTATTCTCAGAAGGTTTACTCCCTGATATACAGCTGCCTACCCCCTTCGAAAGTGCAGGTCCTAAATGAGCTTTTTTCTCTGTTCCCTCACCACAATCCAGATTCTTTTGGGGAGTTACCAGTACAGTAACCATACCAGGAAGTACTTAATTTATTAAGCTACTGCTTTTCTTAATCTCAGTGGAGATATTTATTGATAAACAGCTACCTACGCAGCATGTTCATGTCGTTCCTAAATGAGCTTTTATCTCTCTCCCCTCACCACAAATCAGATTCTTCTGAGGAGTTCCCAGTACATTATCCTTTCCCCTGTGTAATTACCTTAACAAGCTCCAGCTGTTTTTATTCTCAGAAGGTTTACTCCCTGATATACAGCTGCCTACCCCCTTCGTAAGTGCAGGTCCTAAATGAGATTTTTTCTCTGTTCCCTCACCACAATCCAGATTCTTTTGGGGAGTTACCAGTACAGTAACCATACCAGGAAGTACTTAATTTATTAAGCTACTGCTTTTCTTAATCTCAGTGGAGATATTTACTGATAAACAGCTACCTACGCAGCATGTTCATGTCGTTCCTAAATGAGCTTTTATCTCTCTCCCCTCACCACAAATCAGATTCTTCTGAGGAGTTCCCAGTACATTATCCTTTCCCCTGTGTAATTACCTTAACAAGCTGCAGCTGTTTTTATTCTCAGAAGCTTTACTCCCTGATATACAGCTGCCTACCCCCTTCGTAAGTGCAGGTCCTAAATGAGCTTTTTTCTCTGTTCCCTCACCACAATCCAGATTCTTTTGGGGAGTTACCAGTACAGTAACCATACCAGGAAGTACTTAATTTATTAAGCTACTGCTTTTCTAAAGCTCAGTGGAGATATTTACTGATAAACAGCTACCTACGCAGCATGTTCATGTCGTTCTTAAATGAGCTTTTATCTCTCTCCCCTCACCACAAATCAGATTCTTCTGAGGAGTTCCCAGTACTTTATCCTTTCTCCTGTGTAATTACCTTAACAATCTCCAGCTGTTTTTATTCTCAGAAGGTTTACTCCCTGATATACAGCTGCCTACCCCCTTCGTAAGTGCAGGTCCTAAATGAGCTTTTTTCTCTGTTCCCTCACCACAATCCAGATTCTTTTGGGGAGTTACCAGTACAGTAACCATACCAGGAAGTACTGAATTTATTAAGCTACTGCTTTTCTTAATCTCAGTGGGGATATTTACTGATAAACAGCTACCTATGCAGCATGTTCATGTAGTTCCTAAATGAGCTTTTATCTCTCTCCCCTCACCACAAATCAGATTCTTCTGAGGAGTTCCCAGTACATTATCCTTTCCCCTGTGTAATTACCTTAACAAGCTGCAGCTGTTTTTATTCTCAGAAGCTTTACTCCCTGATATACAGCTGCCTACCCCCTTCGTAAGTGCAGGTCCTAAATGAGCTTTTTTCTCTGTTCCCTCACCACAATCCAGATTCTTTTGGGGAGTTACCAGTACAGTAACCATACCAGGAAGTACTTAATTTATTAAGCTACTGCTTTTCTAAAGCTCAGTGGAGATATTTACTGATAAACAGCTACCTACGCAGCATGTTCATGTCGTTCCTAAATGAGCTTTTATCTCTCTCCCCTCACCACAAATCAGATTCTTCTGAGGAGTTCCCAGTACTTTATCCTTTCTCCTGTGTAATTACCTTAACAATCTCCAGCTGTTTTTATTCTCAGAAGGTTTACTCCCTGATATACAGCTGCCTACCCCCTTCGTAAGTGCAGGTCCTAAATGAGCTTTTTTCTCTGTTCCCTCACCACAATCCAGATTCTTTTGGGGAGTTACCAGTACGGTAACCATACCAGGAAGTACTGAATTTATTAAGCTACTGCTTTTCTTAATCTCAGTGGGGATATTTACTGATAAACAGCTACCTATGCAGCATGTTCATGTAGTTCCTAAATGAGCTTTTATCTCTCTCCCCTCACCACAAATCAGATTCTTCTGAGGAGTTCCCAGTACTTTATCCTTTCTCCTGTGTAATTACCTTAACAAGCTCCAGCTGTTTTTATTCTCAGAAGGTTTACTCCCTGATATACAGCTGCCTACCCCCTTCGTAAGTGCAGGTCCTAAATGAGCTTTTTTCTCTGTTCCCTCACCAAAATCCAGATTCTTTTGGGGAGTTGCCAGTACAGTAACCATACCAGGAAGTACTTAATTTATTAAGCTACTGCTTTTCTTAATCTCAGTGGAGATATTTACTGATAAACAGCTACCTACGCAGCATGTTCATGTCGTTCCTAAATGAGCTTTTATCTCTCTCTCCTCACCACAAATCAGATTCTTCTGAGGAGTTCCCAGTACATTATCCTTTCCCCTGTGTAATTTCCTTAACAAGCTCCAGCTGTTTTTATTCTCAGAAGGTTTACTCCCTGATATACAGCTGCCTACCCCCTTCGTAAGTGCAGGTCCTAAATGAGCTTTTTTCTCTGTTCCCTCACCACAATCCAGATTCTTTTGGGGAGTTACCAGTACAGTAACCATACCAGGAAGTACTTAATTTATTAAGCTACTGCTTTTCTTAATCTCAGTGGAGATATTTACTGATAAACAGCTACCTACGCAGCATGTTCATGTCGTTCCTAAATGAGCTTTTATCTCTCTCCCCTCACCAAAAATCAGATTCTTCTGAGGAGTTCCCAGTACATTATCCTTTCCCCTGTGTAATTACCTTAACAAGCTCCAGCTGCTTTTATTCTCAGAAGCTTTACTCCCTGATATACAGCTGCCTACCCCCTTCGTAAGTGCAGGTCCTAAATGTGCTTTTTTCTCTGTTCCCTCACCACAATCCAGATTCTTTTGGGGAGTTACCAGTACAGTAACCATACCAGGAAGTACTTAATTTATTAAGCTACTGCTTTTCTTAATCTCAGTGGAGATATTTACTGATAAACAGCTACCTACGCAGCATGTTCATGTCGTTCCTAAATGAGCTTTTATCTCTCTCCCCTCACCACAAATCAGATTCTTCTGAGGAGTTCCCAGTACTTTATCCTTTCTCCTGTGTAATTACCTTAACAAGCTCCAGCTGTTTTTATTCTCAGAAGGTTTACTCCCTGATATACAGCTGCCTACCCCCTTCGTAAGTGCAGGTCCTAAATGAGCTTTTTTCTCTGTTCCCTCACCACAATCCAGATTCTTTTGGGGAGTTACCAGTACAGTAACCATACCAGGAAGTACTTAATTTATTAAGCTACTGCTTTTCTTAATCTCAGTGGAGATATTTACTGATAAACAGCTACCTACGCAGCATGTTCATGTCGTTCCTAAATGAGCTTTTATCTCTCTCCCCTCACCACAAATCAGATTCTTCTGAGGAGTTCCCAGTACATTATCCATTCCCCTGTGTAATTACCTTAACGAGCTGCAGCTGTTTTTATTCTCAGAAGGTTTACTCCCTGATATACAGCTGCCTACCCCCTTCGTAAGTGCAGGTCCTAAATGAGCTTTTTTCTCTGTTCCCTCACCACAATCCAGATTCTTTTGGGGAGTTACCAGCACAGTAACCATACCAGGAAGTACTTAATTTATTAAGCTACTGCTTTTCTTAATCTCAGTGGAGATATTTACTGATAAACAGCTACCTAAGCAGCATGTTCATGTCGTTCCTAAATGAGCTTTTATCTCTATCCCCTCACCACAAATCAGATTCTTCTGAGGAGTTCCCAGTACATTATCCTTTCCCCTGTGTAATTACCTTAACAAGCTCCAGCTGTTTTTATTCTCAGAAGCTTTACTCCCTGATATACAGCTGCCTACCCCCTTCGTAAGTGCAGGTCCTAAATGAGCTTTTTTCTCTGTTCCCTCACCACAATCCAGATTCTTTTGGGGAGTTACCAGTACAGTAACCATACCAGGAAGTACTTAATTTATTAAGCTACTGCTTTTCTTAATCTCAGTGGAGATATTTACTGATAAACAGCTACCTACGCAGCATGTTCATGTCGTTCCTAAATGAGCTTTTATCTCTCGCCCCTCACCACAAATCAGATTCTTCTGAGGAGTTCCCAGTACATTATCCTTTCCCCTGTGTAATTACCTTAACAAGCTCCAGCTGTTTTTATTCTCAGAAGCTTTACTCCCTGATATACAGCTGCCTACCCCCTTCGAAAGTGCAGGTCCTAAATGAGCTTTGTTCTCTGTTCCCTCACCACAATCCAGATTCTTTTGGGGAGTTACCAGTACAGTAACCATACCAGGAAGTACTTAATTTATTAAGCTACTGCTTTTCTTAATCTCAGTGGAGATATTTACTGATAAACAGCTACCTACGCAGCATGTTCATGTCGTTCCTAAATGAGCTTTTATCTCTCTCCCCTCACCACAAATCAGATTCTTCTGAGGAGTTCGCAGTACATTATCCTTTCCCCTGTGTAATTACCTTAACAAGCTCCAGCTGTTTTTATTCTCAGAAGCTTTACTCCCTGATATACAGCTGCCTACCCCCTTCGTAAGTGCATGTCCTAAATGAGCTTTTTTCTCTGTTCCCTCACCACAATCCAGATTCTTTTGGGGAGTTACCAGTACAGTAACCATACCAGGAAGTACTTAATTTATTAAGCTACTGCTTTTCTTAATCTCAGTGGAGATATTTACTGATAAACAGCTACCTACGCAGCATGTTCATGTCGTTCCTAAATGAGCTTTTATCTCTCTCCCCTCACCACAAATCAGATTCTTCTGAGGAGTTCCCAGTACTTTATCCTTTCTCCTGTGTAATTACCTTAACAAGCTCCAGCTGTTTTTATTCTCAGAAGGTTTACTCCCTGATATACAGCTGCCTACCCCCTTCGTAAGTGCAGGTCCTAAATGAGCTTTTTTCTCTGTTCCCTCACCACAATCCAGATTCTTTTGGGGAGTTACCAGTACAGTAACCATACCAGGAAGTACTTAATTTATTAAGCTACTGCTTTTCTTAATCTCAGTGGAGATATTTACTGATAAACAGCTACCTACGCAGCATGTTCATGTCGTTCATAAATGAGCTTTTATCTCTCTCCCCTCACCACAAATCAGATTCTTCTGAGGAGTTCCCAGTACATTATCCTTTCCCCTGTGTAATTACCTTAACAAGCTCCAGCTGTTTTTATTCTCAGAAGGTTTACTCCCTGATATACAGCTGCCTACCCCCTTCGTAAGTGCAGGTCCTAAATGAGCTTTTTTCTCTGTTCCCTCACCACAATCCAGATTCTTTTGGGGAGTTACCAGTACAGTAACCATACCAGGAAGTACTTAATTTATTAAGCTACTGCTTTTCTTAATCTCAGTGGAGATATTTACTGATAAACAGCTACCTACGCAGCACATTCATGTCGTTCCTAAATGAGCTTTTATCTCTCTCCCCTCACCACAAATCAGATTCTTCTGAGGAGTTCCCAGTACATTATCCTTTCCCCTGTGTAATTACCTTAACAAGCTGCAGCTGTTTTTATTCTCAGAAGCTTTACTCCCTGATATACAGCTGCCTTCCCCCTTCGTAAGTGCAGGTCCTAAATGAGCTTTTTTCTCTGTTCCCTCACCACAATCCAGATTCTTTTGGGGAGTTACCAGTACAGTAACCATACCAGGAAGTACTTAATTTATTAAGCTACTGCTTTTCTAAAGCTCAGCGGAGATATTTACTGATAAACAGCTACATACGCAGCATGTTCATGTCGTTCCTAAATGAGCTTTTATCTCTCCCCACACCACAAGTCAGATTCTTCTGAGGAGTTCCCAGTACTTTATCCTTTCTCCTGTGTAATTACCTTAACAAGCTCCAGCTGTTTTTATTCTCAGAAGGTTTACTCCCTGATATACAGCTGCCTACCCCCTTCGTAAGTGCAGGTCCTAAATGAGCTTTTTTCTCTGTTCCCTCACCACAATCCAGATTCTTTTGGGGAGTTACCAGTACAGTAACCATACCAGGAAGTACTTAATTTATTAAGCTACTGCTTTTCTTAATCTCAGTGGAGATATTTATTGATAAACAGCTACCTACGCAGCATGTTCATGTCGTTCCTAAATGAGCTTTTTTCTCTCTCCCCTCACCACAAATCAGATTCTTCTGAGGAGTTCCCAGTACATTATCCTTTCCCCTGTGTAATTACCTTAACAAGCTCCAGCTGTTTTTACTCTCAGAAGGTTTACTCCCTGATATACAGCTGCCTACCCCCTTCGTAAGTGCAGGTCCTAAATGAGCTTTTTTCTCTGTTCCCTCACCACAATCCAGATTCTTTTGGGGAGTTACAAGTACAGTAACCATACCAGGAAGTACTTAATTTATTAAGCTACTGCTTTTCTTAATCTCAGTGGAGATATTTACTGATAAACAGCTACCTACGCAGCATGTTCATGTCGTTCCTAAATGAGCTTTTATCTCTCTCCCCTCACCACAAATCAGATTCTTCTGAGGAGTTCCCAGTACATTATCCTTTCCCCTGTGTAATTACCTTAACAAGCTCCAGCTGTTTTTATTCTCAGAAGGTTTAGTCCCTGATATACAGCTGCCTACCCCCTTCGTAAGTGCAGGTCCTAAATGAGCTTTTTTCTCTGTTCCCTCACCACAATCCAGATTCTTTTGGGGAGTTTCCAGTACAGTAACCATACCAGGAAGTACTTAATTTATTAAGCTACTGCTTTTCTAAAGCTCAGTGGAGATATTTACTGATAAACAGCTACCTACGCAGCATGTTCATGTCGTTCCTAAATGAGCTTTTATCTCTCTCCCCTCACCACAAATCAGATTCTTCTGAGGAGTTCCCAGTACATTATCCTTTCCCGTGTGTAATTACCTTAACAAGCTCCAGCTGTTTTTATTCTCAGAAGGTTTAGTCCCTGATATACAGCTGCCTACCCCCTTCGTAAGTGCAGGTCCTAAATGAGCTTTTTTCTCTGTTCCCTCACCACAATCCAGATTCTTTTGGGGAGTTACCAGTACAGTAACCATACCAGGAAGTACTTAATTTATTAAGCTACTGCTTTTCTTAATCTCAGTGGAGATATTTACTGATAAACAGCTACCTACGCAGCATGTTCATGTCGTTCCTAAATGAGCTTTTATCTCTCTCCCCTCACCACAAATCAGATTCTTCTGAGGAGTTCCCAGTACATTATCCTTTCCCCTGTGTAATTACCTTAACAAGCTGCAGCTGTTTTTATTCTCAGAAGCTTTACTCCCTGATATACAGCTGCCTACCCCCTTCGTAAGTGCAGGTCCTAAATGAGCTTTTTTCTCTGTTCCCTCACCACAATCCAGATTCTTTTGGGGAGTTACCAGTACAGTAACCATACCAGGAAGTACTTAATTTATTAAGCTACTGCTTTTCTTAATCTCAGTGGAGATATTTTCTGATAAACAGCTACCTACGCAGCATGTTCATGTCGTTCCTAAATGAGCTTTTATCTCTCCCCCCTCACCACAAATCAGATTCTTCTGAGGAGTTCCCAGTACATTATCCTTTCCCCTGTGTAATTACCTTAACAAGCTGCAGCTGTTTTTATTCTCAGAAGCTTTACTCCCTGATATACAGCTGCCTACCCCCTTCGTAAGTGCAGGTCCTAAATGAGCTTTTTTCTCTGTTCCCTCACCACAATCCAGATTCTTTTGGGGAGTTACCAGTACAGTAACCATAACAGGAAGTACTTAATTTATTAAGCTACTGCTCTTCTTAATCTCAGTGGAGATATTTACTGATAAACAGCTAACTACGCAGCATGTTCATGTCGTTCCTAAATGAGCTTTTATCTCTCTCCCCTCACCACAAATCAGATTCTTCTGAGGAGTTCCCAGTACATTATCCTTTCCCCTGTGTAATTACCTTAACAAGCTGCAGCTGTTTTTATTCTCAGAAGCTTTACTCCCTGATATACAGCTGCCTACCCCCTTCGTAAGTGCAGGTCCTAAATGAGCTTTTTTCTCTGTTCCCTCACCACAATCCAGATTCTTTTGGGGAGTTACCAGTACAGTAACCATACCAGGAAGTACTTAATTTATTAAGCTACTGCTTTTCTAAAGCTCAGTGGAGATATTTACTGATAAACAGCTACCTACGCAGCATGTTCATGTCGTTCCTAAATGAGCTTTTATCTCTCTCCCCTCACCACAAATCAGATTCTTCTGAGGAGTTCCCAGTACTTTATCCTTTCTCCTGTGTAATTACCTTAACAAGCTCCAGCTGTTTTTATTCTCAGAAGGTTTACTCCCTGATATACAGCTGCCTACCCCCTTCGTAAGTGCAGGTCCTAAATGAGCTTTTTTCTCTGTTCCCTCACCACAATCCAGATTCTTTTGGGGAGTTACCAGTACAGTAACCATACCAGGAAGTACTTAATTTATTAAGCTACTGCTTTTCTTAATCTCAGTGGAGATATTTACTGATAAACAGCTACCTACGCAGCATGTTCATGTCGTTCCTAAATGAGCTTTTATGTCTCTCCCCTCACCACAAATCAGATTCTTCTGAGGAGTTCCCAGTACATTATCCTTTCCCCTGTGTAATTACCTTAACAAGCTCCAGCTGTTTTTATTCTCAGAAGGTTTACTCCCTGATATACAGCTGCCTACCCCCTTCGTAAGTGCAGGTCCTAAATGAGCTTTTTTCTCTGTTCCCTCACCACAATCCAGATTCTTTTGGGGAGTTACCAGTACAGTAACCATACCAGGAAGTACTTAAATTATTAAGCTACTGCTTTTCTTAATCTCAGTGGAGATATTTACTGATAAACAGCTACCTACGCAGCATGTTCATGTCGTTCCTAAATGAGCTTTTATCTCTCTCCCCTCACCACAAATCAGATTCTTCTGAGGAGTTCCCAGTACATTATCCTTTCCCCTGTGTAATTACCTTAACAAGCTCCAGCTGTTTTTATTCTCAGAAGGTTTACTCCCTGATATACAGCTGCCTACCCCCTTCGTAAGTGCAGGTCCTAAATGAGCTTTTTTCTCTGTTCCCTCACCACAATCCAGATTCTTTTGGGGAGTTACCAGTACAGTAACCATACCAGGAAGTACTTAATTTCTTAAGCTACTGCTTTTCTTAATCTCAGTGGAGATATTTACTGATAAACAGCTACCTACGCAGCATGTTCATGTCGTTCCTAAATGAGCTTTTATCTCTCTCCCCTCACCACAAATCAGATTCTTCTGAGGAGTTCCCAGTACATTATCCTTTCCCCTGTGTAATTACCTTAACAAGCTCCAGCTGTTTTTATTCTCAGAATGTTTACTCCCTGATATACAGCTGCCTACCCCCTTCGTAAGTGCAGGTCCTAAATGAGCTTTTTTCTCTGTTCCCTCACCACAATCCAGATTCTTTTGGGGAGTTACCAGTACAGTAACCATACCAGGAAGTACTTAATTTATTAACCTACTGCTTTTCTTAATCTCAGTGGAGATATTTACTGATAAACAGCTTCCTAAGTAGCATGTTCATGTCGTTCCTAAATGAGCTTTTATCTCTCTCCCCTCACCACAAATCAGATTCTTCTGAGGAGTTCCCAGTACATTATCCTTTCCCCTGTGTAATTACCTTAACAAGCTCCAGCTGTTTTTATTCTCAGAAGGTTTAGTCCCTGATATACAGCTGCCTACCCCCTTCGTAAGTGCAGGTCCTAAATGAGCTTTTTTCTCTGTTCCCTCACCACAATCCAGATTCTTTTGGGGAGTTACCATTACAGTAACCATACCAGGAAGTACTTAATTTATTAAGCTACTGCTTTTCTAAAGCTCAGTGGAGATATTTACTGATAAACAGCTACCTACGCAGCATGTTCATGTCGTTCCTAAATGAGCTTTTATCTCTCTCCCCTCACCACAAATCAGATTCTTCTGAGGAGTTCCAGTACTTTATCCTTTCTCCTGTGTAATTACCTTAACAAGCTCCAGCTATTTTTATTCTCAGAAGGTTTACTCCCTGATATACAGCTGCCTAACCCCTTCGTAAGTGCAGGTCCTAAATGAGCTTTTTTCTCTGTTCCCTCACCACAATCCAGATTCTTTTGGGGAGTTACCAGTACAGTAACCATACCAGGAAGTACTTAATTTATTAAGCTACTGCTTTTCTAAAGCTCAGTGGAGATATTTACTGATAAACAGCTACCTACGCAGCATGTTCATGTCGTTCCTAAATGAGCTTTTATCTCTCTCCCCTCACAACAAATCAGATTCTTCTGAGGAGTTCCCAGTACATTATCCTTTCCAATGTGTAATTACCTTAACAAGCTCCAGCTGTTTTTATTCTCAGAAGGTTTACTCCCTGATATACAGCTGCCTACCCCCTTCGTAAGTGCAAGTCCTAAATGAGCTTTTTTCTCTGTTCCCTCACCACAATCCAGATTCTTTTGGGGAGTTACCAGTATAGTAACCATACCAGGAAGTACTTAATTTATTAAGCTACTGCTTTTCTTAATCTCAGTGGAGATATTTACTGATAAACAGCTACCTACGCAGCACGTTCATGTCGTTCCTAAATGAGCTTTTATCTCTCTCCCCTCACCACAAATCAGATTCTTCTGAGGAGTTCCCAGTACATTATCCTTTCCCCTGTGTAATTACCTTAACATGCTCCAGCTGTTTTTATTCTCAGAAGGTTTAGTCCCTGATATACAGCTGCCTACCCCCTTCGTAAGTGCAGGTCCTAAATGAGCTTTTTTCTCTGTTCCCTCACCACAATCCAGATTCTTTTGGGGAGTTACCAGTACAGTAACCATACCAGGAAGTACTTAATTTATTAAGCTACTGCTTTTCTTAATCTCAGTGGAGATATTTACTGATAAACAGCTACCTACGCAGCATGTTCATGTCGTTCCTAAATGAGCTTTTATGTCTCTCCCCTCACCACAAATCAGATTCTTCTGAGGAGTTCCCAGTACATTATCCTTTCCCCTGTGTAATTACCTTAACAAGCTCCAGCTGTTTTTATTCTCAGAAGGTTTAGTCCCTGATATACAGCTGCCTACCCACTTCGTAAGTGCAGGTCCTAAATGAGCTTTTTTCTCTGTTCCCTCACCACAATCCAGATTCTTTTGGGGAGTTACCATTACAGTAACCATACCAGGAAGTACTTAATTTATTAAGCTACTGCTTTTCTTAATCTCAGTGGAGATATTTACTGATAAACAGCTACCTACGCAGCATGTTCATGTCGTTCCTAAATGAGCTTTTATCTCTCTCCCCTCACCACAAATCAGATTCTTCTGAGGAGTTCCCAGTACATTACCCTTTCCCCTGTGTAATTACCTTAACAAGCTGCAGCTGTTTTTATTCTCAGAAGCTTTACTCCCTGATATACAGCTGCCTACCCCCTTCGTAAGTGCAGGTCCTAAATGAGCTTTTTTCTCTCTTCCCTCACCACAATCCAGATTCTTTTGGGGAGTTACCAGTACAGTAACCATACCAGGAAGTTCTTAATTTATTAAGCTACTGCTTTTCTAAAGCTCAGTGGAGATATTTACTGATAAACAGCTACCTACGCAGCATGTTCATGTCGTTCCTAAATGAGCTTTTATCTCTCTCCCCTCACCACAAATCAGATTCTTCTGAGGAGTTCCCAGTACTTTATCCTTTCTCCTGTGTAATTACCTTAACAAGCTCCAGCTGTTTTTATTCTCAGAAGGTTTACTCCCTGATATACAGCTGCCTACCCCCTTCGTAAGTGCAGGTCCTAAATGAGCTTTTTTCTCTGTTCCCTCACCACAATCCAGATTCTTTTGGGGAGTTACCAGTACAGTAACCATACCAGGAAGTACTTAATTTATTAACCTACTGCTTTTCTAAAGCTCAGTGGAGATATTTACTGATAAACAGCTACCTACGCAGCATGTTCATGTCGTTCCTAAATGAGCTTTTATCTCTCTCCCCTCACCACAAATCAGATTCTTCTGAGGAGTTCCCAGTACATTATCCTTTCCAATGTGTAATTACCTTAACAAGCTCCAGCTGTTTTTATTCTCAGAAGGTTTACTCCCTGATATACAGCTGCCTACCCCCTTCGTAAGTGCAAGTCCTAAATGAGCTTTTTTCTCTGTTCCCTCACCACAATCCAGATTCTTTTGGGGAGTTACCAGTATAGTAACCATACCAGGAAGTACTTAATTTATTAAGCTACTGCTTTTCTTAATCTCAGTGGAGATATTTACTGATAAACAGCTACCTACGCAGCACGTTCATGTCGTTCCTAAATGAGCTTTTATCTCTCTCCCCTCACCACAAATCAGATTCTTCTGAGGAGTTCCCAGTACATTATCCTTTCCCCTGTGTAATTACCTTAACAAGCTCCAGCTGTTTTTATTCTCAGAAGGTTTAGTCCCTGATATACAGCTGCCTACCCCCTTCGTAAGTGCAGGTCCTAAATGAGCTTTTTTCTCTGTTCCCTCACCACAATCCAGATTCTTTTGGGGAGTTACCAGTACAGTAACCATACCAGGAAGTACTTAATTTATTAAGCTACTGCTTTTCTTAATCTCAGTGGAGATATTTACTGATAAACAGCTACCTACGCAGCATGTTCATGTCGTTCCTAAATGAGCTTTTATCTCTCTCCCCTCACCACAAATCAGATTCTTCTGAGGAGTTCCCAGTACATTATTCTTTCAACTGTGTAATTACCTTAACAAGCTGCAGCTGTGTTTATTCTCAGAAGCTTTACTCCCTGATATACAGCTGCCTACCCCCTTCGTAAGTGCAGGTCCTAAATGAGATTTTTCTCTGTTCCCTCACCACAATCCAGATTCTTTTGGGGAGTTACCAGTACAGTAACCATACCAGGAAGTACTTAATTTATTAAGCTACTGCTTTTCTTAATCTCAGTGGAGATATTTACTGATAAACAGCTACCTACGCAGCATGTTCATGTCGTTCCTAAATGAGCTTTTATCTCTCTGCCCTCACCACAAATCAGATTCTTCTGAGGAGTTCCCAGTACATTATCCTTTCCCCTGTGTAATTACCTTAACAAGCTGCAGCTGTTTTTATTCTCAGAAGCTTTACTCCCTGATATACAGCTGCCTACCCCCTTCGTAAGTGCAGGTCCTAAATGAGCTTTTTTCTCTGTTCCCTCACAACAATCCAGTTTCTTTTGGGGAGTTACCAGTACAGTAACCATACCAGGAAGTACTTAATTTATTAAGCTACTGTTTTTCTTAATCTCAGTGGAGATATTTACTGATAAACAGCTACCTACGCAGCATGTTCATGTCGTTCCTAAATGAGCTTTTATCTCTCTGCCCTCACCACAAATCAGATTCTTCTGAGGAGTTCCCAGTACATTATCCTTTCCCCTGTGTAATTACCTTAACAAGCTCCAGCTGTTTTTATTCTCAGAAGGTTTACTCCCTGATATACAGCTGCCTACCCCCTTCGTAAGTGCAGGTCCTAAATGAGCTTTTTTCTCTGTTCCCTCACCACAATCCAGATTCTTTTGGGGAGTTACCAGTACAGTAACCATACCAGGAAGTACTTAATTTATTAAGCTACTGCTTTTCTTAATCTCAGTGGAGATATTTACTGATAAACAGCTACCTACTCAGCACGTTCATGTCGTTCCTAAATGAGCTTTTATCTCTCTCCCCTCACCACAAATCAGATTCTTCTGAGGAGTTCCCAGTACTTTATCCTTTCTCCTGTGTAATTACCTTAACAAGCTCCAGCTGTTTTTATTCTCAGAAGGTTTAGTCCCTGATATACAGCTGCCTACCCCCTTCGTAAGTGCAGGTCCTAAATGAGCTTTTTTCTCTGTTCCCTCACCACAATCCAGATTCTTTTGGGGAGTTACCAGTACAGTAACCATACCAGGAAGTACTTAATTTATTAAGCTACTGCTTTTCTAAAGCTCAGTGGAGATATTTACTGATAAACAGCTACCTACGCAGCATGTTCATGTCGTTCCTAAATGAGCTTTTATCTCTCTCCCCTCACCACAAATCAGATTCTTCTGAGGAGTTCCCAGTACATTATCCTTTCCAATGTGTAATTACCTGAACAAGCTCCAGCTGTTTTTATTCTCAGAAGGTTTACTCCCTGATATACAGCTGCCTACCCCCTTCGTAAGTGCAAGTCCTAAATGAGCTTTTTTCTCTGTTCCCTCACCACAATCCAGATTCTTTTGGGGAGTTACCAGTATAGTAACCATACCAGGAAGTACTTAATTTATTAAGCTACTGCTTTTCTTAATCTCAGTGGAGATATTTACTGATAAACAGCTACCTACGCAGCACGTTCATGTCGTTCCTAAATGAGCTTTTATCTCTCTCCCCTCACCACAAATCAGATTCTTCTGAGGAGTTCCCAGTACATTATCCTTTCCCCTGTGTAATTACCTTAACAAGCTCCAGCTGTTTTTATTCTCAGAAGGTTTAGTCCCTGATATACAGCTGCCTAGCCCCTTCGTAAGTGCAGGTCCTAAATGAGCTTTTTTCTCTGTTCCCTCACCACAATCCAGATTCTTTTGGGGAGTTACCAGTACAGTAACCATACCAGGAAGTACTTAATTTATTAAGCTACTGCTTTTCTTAATCTCAGTGGAGATATTTACTGATAAACAGCTACCTACGCAGCATGTTCATGTCGTTCCTAAATGAGCTTTTATCTCTCTCCCCTCACCACAAATCAGATTCTTCTGAGGAGTTCCCAGTACATTATTCTTTCCCCTGTGTAATTACCTTAACAAGCTGCAGCTGTGTTTATTCTCAGAAGCTTTACTCCCTGATATACAGCTGCCTACCCCCTTCGTAAGTGCAGGTCCTAAATGAGCTTTTTTCTCTGTTCCCTCACCACAATCCAGATTCTTTTGGGGAGTTACCAGTACAGTAACCATACCAGGAAGTACTTAATTTATTAAGCTACTGCTTTTCTTAATCTCAGTGGAGATATTTACTGATAAACAGCTACCTACGCAGCATGTTCATGTCGTTCCTAAATGAGCTTTTATCTCTCTCCCCTCACCACAAATCAGATTCTTCTGAGGAGTTCCCAGTACATTATCCTTTCCCCTGTGTAATTACCTTAACAAGCTTCAGCTGTGTTTATTCTCAGAAGCTTTCCTCCCTGATATACAGCTGCCTACCCCCTTCGTAAGTGCAGGTCCTAAATGAGCTTTTTTCTCTGTTCCCTCACCACAATCCAGTTTCTTTTGGAGAGTTACCAGTACAGTAACCATACCAGGAAGTACTTAATTTATTAAGCTACTGCTTTTCTTAATCTCAGTGGAGATATTTACTGATAAACAGCTACCTACGCAGCATGTTCATGTCGTTCCTAAATGAGCTTTTATCTCTCTGCCCTCACCACAAATCAGATTCTTCTGAGGAGTTCCCAGTACATTATCCTTTCCCCTGTGTAATTACCTTAACAAGCTCCAGCTGTTTTTATTCTCAGAAGGTTTACTCCCTGATATACAGCTGCCTACCCCCTTCGTAAGTGCAGGTCCTAAATGAGCTTTTTTCTCTGTTCCCTCACCACAATCCAGATTCTTTTGGGGAGTTACCAGTACAGTAACCATACCAGGAAGTACTTAATTTATTAAGCTACTGCTTTTCTTAATCTCAGTGGAGATATTTACTGATAAACAGCTACCTACGCAGCATGTTCATGTCGTTCCTAAATGAGCTTTTATCTCTCTCCCCTCACCACAAATCAGATTCTTCTGAGGAGTTCCCAGTACATTAAACTTTCCCGTGTGTAATTACCTTAACAAGCTCCAGCTGTTTTTATTCTCAGAAGGTTTAGTCCCTGATATACAGCTGCCTACCCCCTTCGTAAGTGCAGGTCCTAAATGAGCTTTTTTCTCTGTTCGCTCACCACAATCCAGATTCTTTTGGGGAGTTACCAGTACAGTAACCATACCAGGAAGTACTTAATTTATTAAGCTACTGCTTTTCTTAATCTCAGTGGAGATATTTACTGATAAACAGCTACCTACGCAGCATGTTCATGTCGTTCCTAAATGAGCTTTTATCTCTCTCCCCTCACCACAAATCAGATTCTTCTGAGGAGTTCCCAGTACATTATCCTTTCCCCTGTGTAATTACCTTAACAAGCTGCAGCTGTTTTTATACTCAGAAGCTTTACTCCCTGATATACAGCTGCCTACCCCCTTCGTAAGTGCAGGTCCTAAATGAGCTTTTTTCTCTGTTCCCTCACCACAATCCAGATTCTTTTGGGAAGTTACCAGTACTGTAACCATACCAGGAAGTACTTAATTTATTAAGCTACTGCTTTTCTAAAGCTCAGTGGAGATATTTACTGATAAACAGCTACCTACGCAGCATGTTCATGTCGTTCCTAAATGAGCTTTTATCTCTCTCCCCTCACCAGAAATCAGATTCTTCTGAGGAGTTCCCAGTACATTATCCTTTTCCCTGTGTAATTACCTTAACAAGATGCAGCTGTTATTATTCTCAGAAGCTTTACTCCCTGATATACAGCTGCCTACCCCCTTCGTAAGTGCAGGTCCTAAATGAGCTTTTTTCTCTGTTCCCTCACCACAATCCAGATTCTTTTGGGGAGTTACCAGTACAGTAACCATACCAAGAAGTACTTAATTTATTAAGCTACTGCTTTTCTAAAGCTCAGTGGAGATATTTACTGACAAACAGCTACCTACGCAGCATGTTCATGTCGTTCCTAAATGAGCTTTTATCTCTCTCCCCTCACCACAAATCAGATTCTTCTGAGGAGTTCCCAGTACATTATCCTTTCCCCTGTGTAATTACCTTAACAAGCTCCAGCTGTTTTTATTCTCAGAAGCTTTACTCCCTGATATACAGCTGCCTACCCCCTTCGAAAGTGCAGGTCCTAAATGAGCTTTTTTCTCTGTTCCCTCACCACAATCCAGATTCTTTTGGGGAGTTACCAGTACAGTAACCATACCAGGAAGTACTTAATTTATTAAGCTACTGCTTTTCTTAATCTCAGTGGAGATATTTACTGATGAACAGCTACCTACGCAGCATGTTCATGTCGTTCTTAAATGAGCTTTTATCTCTCTCCCCTCACCACAAATCAGATTCTTCTGAGGAGTTCCCAGTACATTATCCTTTCCCCTGTGTAATTACCTTAACAAGCTGCAGCTGTTTTTATTCTCAGAAGCTTTACTCCCTGATATACAGCTGCCTACCCCCTTCGTAAGTGCAGGTCCTAAATGAGCTTTTTTCTCTGTTCCCTCACCACAATCCAGATTCTTTTGGGGAGTTACCAGTACAGTAACCATACCAGGAAGTACTTAATTTATTAAGCTACTGCTTTTCTAACGCTCAGAGGAGATATTTACTGATAAACAGCTACCTACGCAGCATGTTCATGTCGTTTCTAAATGAGCTTTTATCTCTCTCCCCTCACCACAAATCAGATTCTTCTGAGGAGTTCCCAGTACTTTATCCTTTCCCCTGTGTAATTACCTTAACAAGCTCCAGCTGTTTTTATTCTCAGAAGGTTTACTCCCTGATATACAGCTGCCTACCCCCTTCGTAAGTGCAGGTCCTAAATGAGCTTTTTTCTCTGTTCCCTCACCACAATCCAGATTCTTTTGGGGAGTTACCAGTACAGTAACCATACCAGGAAGTACTTAATTTATTAAGCTACTGCTTTTCTTAATCTCAGTGGAGATATTTACTGATAAACAGCTCCCTACGCAGCATGTTCATGTCGTTCCTAAATGAGCTTTTATCTCTCTCCCCTCACCACAAATCAGATTCTTCTGAGGAGTTCCCAGTACATTATCCTTTCCCCTGTGTAATTACCTTAACAAGCTTCAGCTGTTTTTATTCTCAGAAGGTTTAGTCCCTGATATACAGCTGCCTACCCCCTTCGTAAGTGCAGGTCCTAAATGAGCTTTTTTCTCTGTTCCCTCACCACAATCCAGATTCTTTTGGGGAGTTACCAGTACAGTAACCATACCAGGAAGTACTTAATTTATTAAGCTACTGCTTTTCTTAATCTCAGTGGAGATATTTACTGATAAACAGCTACCTACGCAGCATGTTCATGTCGTTCCTAAATGAGCTTTTATCTCTCTCCCCTCACCACAAATCAGATTCTTCTGAGGAGTTCCCAGTACATTATCCTTTCCCCTGTGTAATTACCTTAACAAGCTGCAGCTGTTTTTATTCTCAGAAGCTTTACTCCCTAATATACAGCTGCCTACCCCCTTCGTAAGTGCAGGTCCTAAATGAGCTTTTTTCTCTGTTCCCTCACCACAATCCAGATTCTTTTGGGGAGTTACCAGTACAGTAACCATACCAGGAAGTACTTAATTTATTAAGCTACTGCTTTTCTTAATCTCAGTGGAGATATTTACTGATAAACAGCTACCTACGCAGCATGTTCATGTCGTTCCTAAATGAGCTTTTATCTCTCTCCCCTCACCACAAATCAGATTCTTCTGAGGATTTCCCAGTACATTATCCTTTCCCCTGTGTAATTACCTTAACAAGATGCAGCTGTTTTTATTCTCAGAAGCTTTACTCCCTGATATACAGCTGCCTACCCCCTTCGAAAGTGCAGGTCCTAAATGAGCTTTTTTCTCTGTTCCCTCACCACAATCCAGATTATTTTGGGGAGTTACCAGTACAGTAACCATACCAGGAAGTACTTAATTTATTAAGCTACTGCTTTTCTTAATCTCAGTGGAGACATTTACTGATGAACAGCTACCTACGCAGCATGTTCATGTCGTTCCTAAATGAGCTTTTATCTCTCTCCCCTCACCACAAATCAGATTCTTCTGAGGAGTTCCCAGTACATTATCCTTTCCCCTGTGTAATTACCTTAACAAGCTGCAGCTGTTTTTATTATCAGAAGCTTTACTCCCTGATATACAGCTGCCTACCCCCTTCGTAAGTGCAGGTCCTAAATGAGCTTTTTTCTCTGTTCCCTCACCACAATCCAGATTCTTTTGGGGAGTTACCAGTACAGTAACCATACCAGGAAGTACTTAATTTATTAAGCTACTGCTTTTCTAACGCTCAGAGGAGATATTTACTGATAAACAGCTACCTACGCAGCATGTTCATGTCGTTTCTAAATGAGCTTTTATCTCTCTCCCCTCACCACAAATCAGATTCTTCTGAGGAGTTCCCAGTACTTTATCCTTTCCCCTGTGTAATTACCTTAACAAGCTCCAGCTGTTTTTATTCTCAGAAGGTTTACTCCCTGATATACAGCTGCCTACCCCCTTCGTAAGTGCAGGTCCTAAATGAGCTTTTTTCTCTGTTCCCTCACCACAATCCAGATTCTTTTGGGGAGTTACCAGTACAGTAACCATACCGGGAAGTACTTAATTTATTGAGCTACTGCTTTTCTTAATCTCAGTGGAGATATTTACTGATAAACAGCTACCTACGCAGCATGTTCATGTCGTTCCTAAATGAGCTTTTATCTCTCTCCCCTCACCACAAATCAGATTCTTCTGAGGAGTTCCCAGTACATTATCCTTTCCCCTGTGTAATTACCTTAACAAGCTCCAGCTGTTTTTATTCTCAGAAGGTTTACTCCCTGATATACAGCTGCCTACCCCCTTCGTAAGTGCAGGTCCTAAATGAGCTTTTTTCTCTGTTCCCTCACCACAATCCAGATTCTTTTGGGGAGTTACCAGTACAGTAACCATACCAGGAAGTACTTAATTTATTAAGCTACTGCTTTTCTTAATCTCAGTGGAGATATTTACTGATAAACAGCTCCCTACGCAGCATGTTCATGTCGTTCCTAAATGAGCTTTTATCTCTCTCCCCTCACCACAAATCAGATTCTTCTGAGGAGTTCCCAGTACATTATCCTTTCCCCTGTGTAATTACCTTAACAAGCTTCAGCTGTTTTTATTCTCAGAAGGTTTAGTCCCTGATATACAGCTGCCTACCCCCTTCGTAAGTGCAGGTCCTAAATGAGCTTTTTTCTCTGTTCCCTCACCACAATCCAGATTCTTTTGGGGAGTTACCAGTACAGTAACCATACCAGGAAGTACTTAATTTATTAAGCTACTGCTTTTCTTAATCTCAGTGGAGATATTTACTGATAAACAGCTACCTACGCAGCATGTTCATGTCGTTCCTAAATGAGCTTTTATCTCTCTCCCCTCACCACAAATCAGATTCTTCTGAGGAGTTCCCAGTACTTTATCCTTTCTCCTGTGTAATTACCTTAACAAGCTCCAGCTGTTTTTATTCTCAGAAGGTTTACTCCCTGATATACAGCTGCCTAACCCCTTCGTAAGTGCAGGTCCTAAATGAGCTTTTTTCTCTGTTCCCTCACCACAATCCATTTTCTTTTGGGGAGTTACCAGTACAGTAACCATACCAGGAAGTACTTAATTTATTAAGCTACTGCTTTTCTTAATCTCAGTGGAGATATTTACTGATAAACAGCTACCTACGCAGCATGTTCATGTCGTTCCTAAATGAGCTTTTATCTCTCTCCCCTCACCACAAATCAGATTCTTCTGAGGAGTTCCCAGTACATTATCCTTTCCCCTGTGTAATTACCTTAACAAGCTCCAGCTGTTTTTATTCTCAGAAGGTTTACTCCCTGATATACAGCTGCCTACTCCCTTCGTAAGTGAAGGTCCTAAATGAGCTTTTTTCTCTGTTCCCTCACCACAATCCAGATTCTTTTGGGGAGTTACCAGTACAGTAACCATACCAGGAAGTACTTAATTTATTAAGCTACTGCTTTTCTTAATCTCAGTGGAGATATTTACTGATAAACAGCTACCTACGCAGCATGTTCATGTCGTTCCTAAATGAGCTTTTATCTCTCTCCCCTCACCACAAATCAGATTCTTCTGAGGAGTTCCAAGTACATTATCCTTTCCCCTGTGTAATTACCTTAACAAGCTGCAGCTGTTTTTATTCTCAGAAGCTTTACTCCCTGATATACAGCTGCCTACCCCCTTCGTAAGTGCAGGTCCTAAATGAGCTTTTTTCTCTCTTCCCTCACCACAATCCAGATTCTTTTGGGGAGTTACCAGTACAGTAACCATACCAGGAAGTACTTAATTTATTAAGCTACTGCTTTTCTTAATCTCAGTGGAGATATTTACTGATAAACAGCAACCTACGCAGCATGTTCATGTCGTTCCTAAATGAGCTTTTATCTCTCTCCCCTCACCACAAATCAGATTCTTCTGAGGAGTTCCGAGTACATTATCCTTTCCCCTGTGTAATTACCTTAACAAGCTCCATCTGTTTTTATTCTCAGAAGGTTTACTCCCTGATATACAGCTGCCTACCCCCTTCGTAAGTGCAGGTCCTAAATGAGCTTTTTTCTCTGTTCCCTCACCACAATCCAGATTCTTTTGGGGAGTTACCAGTACAGTAACCATACCAGGAAGTACTTAATTTATTAAGCTACTGCTTTTCTTAATCTCAGTGGAGATATTTACTGATAAACAGCTACCTACGCAGCATGTTCATGTCGTTCTTAAATGAGCTTTTATCTCTCTCCCCTCACCACAAATCAGATTCTTCTGAGGAGTTCCCAGTACATTATCGTTCCCCTGTGTAATTACCTTAACAAGATGCAGCTGTTTTTATTCTCAGAAGGTTTACTCCCTGATATACAGCTGCCTACCCCCTTCGTAAGTGCAGGTCCTAAATGAGCTTTTTTCTCTGTTCCCTCACCACAATCCAGATTCTTTTGGGGAGTTACCAGTACAGTAACCATACCAGGAAGTCCTTAATTTATTAAGCTACTGCTTTTCTAAAGCTCAGTGGAGGTATTTACTGTTAAACAGCTACCTACGCAGCATGTTCATGTCGTTCCTAAATGAGCTTTTATCTCTCTCCCCTCACCACAAATCAGATTCTTCTGAGGAGTTCCCAGTACTTTATCCTTTCTCCTGTGTAATTACCTTAACAAGCTCCAGCTGTTTTTATTCTCAGAAGGTTTACTCCCTGATATACAGCTGCCTACCCCCTTCGTAAGTGCAGTTCCTAAATGAGCTTTTTTCTCTGTTCCCTCACCACAATCCAGATTCTTTTGGGGAGTTACCAGTACAGTAACCATACCAGGAAGTACTTAATTTATTAAGCTACTGCTTTTCTTAATCTCAGTGGAGATATTTACTGATAAACAGCTACCTACGCAGCATGTTCATGTCGTTCCTAAATGAGCTTTTATCTCTCTCCCCTCACCACAAATCAGATTCTTCTGAGGAGTTCCCAGTACATTATCCTTTCCCCTGTGTAATTACCTTAACAAGCTCCAGCTGTTTTTATTCTCAGAAGCTTTACTCCCTGATATACAGCTGCCTACCCGCTTCGTAAGTGCAGGTCCTAAATGAGATTTTTCTCTGTTCCCTCACCACAATCCAGATTCTTTTGGGGAGTTACCAGTACAGTAACCATACCAGGAAGTACTTAATTTATTAAGCTACTGCTTTTCTTAATCTCATTGGAGATATTTACTGATAAACAGCTACCTACGCAGCATGTTCATGTCGTTCCTAAATGAGCTTTTATCTCTCTCCCCTCACCACAAATCAGATTCTTCTGAGGAGTTCCCAGTACATTATCCTTTCCCCTGTGTAATTACCTTAACATGCTGCAGCTGTTTTTATTCTCAGAAGCTTTACTCCCTGATATACAGCTGCCTACCCCCTTCGTAAGTGCAGGTCCTAAATGAGCTTTTTTCTCTGTTCCCTCACCACAATCCAGATTCTTTTGGGGAGTTACCAGTACAGTAACCATACGAGGAAGTACTTAATTTATTAAGCTACTGCTTTTCTAAAGCTCAGTAGAGATATTTACTGATAAACAGCTACCTACGCAGCATGTTCATGTCGTTCCTAAATGAGCTTTTATCTCTCTCCCCTCACCACAAATCAGATTCTTCTGAGTAGTTCCCAGTACTTTATCCTTTCTCCTGTGTAATTACCTTAACAAGCTCCAGCTGTTTTTATTCTCAGAAGGTTTACTCCCTGATATACAGGTGCCTACCCCCTTCGTAAGTGCAGGTCCTAAATGAGCTTTTTTCTCTGTTCCCTCACCACAATCCAGATTCTTTTGGGGAGTTACCAGTACAGTAACCATACCAGGAAGTACTTAATTTATTAAGCTACTGCTTTTCTTAATCTCAGTGGAGATATTTACTGATAAACAGCTACCTACGCAGCATGTTCATGTCGTTCCTAAATGAGCTTTTATCTCTCTCCCCTCACCACAAATCAGATTCTTCTGAGGAGTTCCCAGTACATTATCCTTTCCCCTGTGTAATTACCTTAACAAGCTCCAGCTGTTTTTATTCTCAGAAGGTTTAGTCCCTGATATACAGCTGCCTACCCCCTTCGTAAGTGCAGGTCCTAAATGAGCTTTTTTCTCTGTTCCCTCACCACAATCCAGATTCTTTTGGGGATTTACCAGTACAGTAACCATACCAGGAAGTACTTAATTTATTAAGCTACTGCTTTTCTTAATCTCAGTGGAGATATTTACTGATAAACAGCTACCTACGCAGCATGTTCATGTCGTTCCTAAATGAGCTTTTATCTCTCTCCCCTCACCACAAATCAGATTCTTCTGAGGAGTTCCCAGTACATTATCCTTTCCCCTGTGTAATTACCTTAACAAGCTCCAGCTGTTTTTATTCTCAGAAGGTTTACTCCCTGATATACAGCTGCCTACCCGCTTCGTAAGTGCAGGTCCTAAATGAGCTTTTTTCTCTGTTCCCTCACCACAATCCAGATTCTTTTGGGGAGTTACCAGTACAGTAACCATACCAGGAAGTACTTAATTTATTAAGCTACTGCTTTTCTTAATCTCAGTGGAGATATTTACTGATAAACAGCTACCTACGCAGCATGTTCATGTCGTTCCTAAATGAGCTTTTATCTCTCTCCCCTCACCACAAATCAGATTCTTCTGAGGAGTTCCCAGTACATTATCCTTTCCCCTGTGTAATTACCTTAACAAGCTCCAGCTGTTTTTATTCTCAGAAGGTTTAGTCCCTGATATACAGCTGCCTACCCCCTTCGTAAGTGCAGGTCCTAAATGAGCTTTTTTCTCTGTTCCCTCACCACAATCCAGATTCTTTTGGGGAGTTACCAGTACAGTAACCATACCAGGAAGTACTTAATTTATTAAGCTACTGCTTTTCTTAATCTCAGTGGAGATATTTACTGATAAACAGCTACCTACGCAGCATGTTCATGTCGTTCCTAAATGAGCTTTTATCTCTCTCCCCTCACCACAAATCAGATTCTTCTGAGGAGTTCCCAGTACATTATCCTTTCCCCTGTGTAATTACCTTAACAAGCTCCAGCTGTTTTTATTCTCAGAAGGTTTAGTCCCTGATATACAGCTGCCTACCCCCTTCGTAAGTGCAGGTCCTAAATGAGCTTTTTTCTCTGTTCCCTCACCACAATCCAGATTCTTTTGGGGAGTTACCAGTACAGTAACCATACCAGGAAGTACTTAATTTATTAAGCTACTGCTTTCCTTAATCTCAGTGGAGATATTTACTCATAAACAGCTACCTACGCAGCATGTTCATTTCGTTCCTAAATGAGTTTTATCTCTCTCCCCTCACCACAAATCAGATTCTTCTGAGGAGTTCCCAGTACATTATCCTTTCCCCTGTGTAATTACCTTAACAAGCTGCAGCTGTTTTTATTCTCAGAAGCTTTACTCCCTGATATACAGCTGCCTACACCCTTCGTAAGTGCAGGTCCTAAATGAGCTTTTTTCTCTGTTCCCTCACCACAATCCAGATTTTTTGGGGAGTTACCAGTACAGTAACCATACCAGGAAGTACTTAATTTATTAAGCTACTGCTTTTCTAAAGCTCAGTGGAGATATTTACTGATAAACAGCTACCTACGCAGCATGTTCATGTCGTTCCTAAATGAGCTTTTATCTCTCTCCTCTCACCACAAATCAGATTCTTCTGAGGAATTCCCAGTACTTTATACTTTCTCCTGTGTAATTACCTTAACAAGCTCCAGCTGTTTTTATTCTCAGAAGGTTTACTCCCTGATATACAGCTGCCTACCCCCTTCGTAAGTGCAGGTCCTAAATGAGCTTTTTTCTCTGTTCCCTCACCACAATCCAGATTCTTTTGGGGAGTTACCAGTACAGTAACCATTCCAGGAAGTGCTTAATTTATTAAGCTACTGCTTTTCTTAATCTCAGTGGAGATAATTACTGATAAACTGCTACCTACGCAGCATGTTCATGTCGTTCCTAAATGAGCTTTTATCTCTCTGCCCTCACCACGAATCAGATTCTTCTGAGTAGTTCCCAGTACATTATCCTTCCCCTGTGTAATTACCTTAACAAGCTGCAGCTGTTTTTATTCTCAGAAGCTTTACTCCCTGATATACAGCTGCCTACCCCCTTCGTAAGTGCAGGTCCTAAATGAGCTTTTTTCTCTGTTCCCTCACCACAATCCAGATTCTTTTGGGGAGTTACCAGTACAGTAACCATACCAGGAAGTACTTAATTTATTAAGCTACTGCTTTTCTAAAGCTCAGTGGAGATATTTACTGATAAACAGCTACCTATGCAGCATGTTCATGTCGTTCCTAAATGAGCTTTTATCTCTCTCCCCTCACCACAAATCAGATTCTTCTGAGGAGTTCCCAGTACTTTATCCTTTCTCCTGTGTAATTACCTTAACAAGCTCCAGCTGTTTTTATTCTCAGAAGGTTTACTCCCTGATATACAGCTGCCTACCCCCTTCGTAAGTGCAGGTCCTAAATGAGCTTTTTTCTCTGTTCCCTCACCACAATCCAGATTCTTTTGGGGAGTTACCAGTACAGTAACCATACCAGGAAGTACTTAATTTATTAAGCTACTGCTTTTCTTAATCTCAGTGGAGATATTTACTGATAAACAGCTACCTACGCAGCATGTTCATGTCGTTCCTAAATGAGCTTTTATTTCTCTCCCCTCACCACAAATCAGATTCTTCTGAGGAGTTCCCAGTACATTATCCTTTCCCCTGTGTAATTACCTTAACAAGCTGCAGCTGTTTTTATTCTCAGAAGCTTTACTCCCTGATATACAGCTGCCTACCCCCTTCGTAAGTGCAGGTCCTAAATGAGCTTTTTTCTCTGTTCCCTCACCACAATCCAGATTCTTTTGGGGAGTTACCAGTACAGTAACCATACCAGGAAGTACTTAATTTATTAAGCTACTGCTTTTCTAAAGCTCAGTGGAGATATTTACTGATAAACAGCTACCTACGCAGCATGTTCATGTCGTTCCTAAATGAGCATTTATCTCTCTCCCCTCACCACAAATCAGATTCTTCTGAGGAGTTCCCAGTAATTTATCCTTTCTCCTGTGTAATTACCTTAACAAGCTCCAGCTGTTTTTATTCTCAGAAGGTTTACTCCCTGATATACAGCTGCCTACCCCCTTCGTAAGTGCAGGTCCTAAATGAGCTTTTTTCTCTGTTCCCTCACCACAATCCAGATTCTTTTGGGGAGTTACCAGTACAGTAACCATACCAGGAAGTACTTAATTTATTAAGCTACTGCTTTTCTAAAGCTCAGTGGAGATATTTACTGATAAACAGCTACCTACGCAGCATGTTCATGTCGTTCCTAAATGAGCATTTATCTCTCTCCCCTCACCACAAATCAGATTCTTCTGAGGAGTTCCCAGTAATTTATCCTTTCTCCTGTGTAATTACCTTAACAAGCTCCAGCTGTTTTTATTCTCAGAAGGTTTACTCCCTGATATACAGCTGCCTACCCCCTTCGTAAGTGCAGGTCCTAAATGAGCTTTTTTCTCTGTTCCCTCAACACAATCCAGATTCTTTTGGGGAGTTACCAGTACAGTAACCATACCAGGAAGTACTTAATTTATTAAGCTACTGCTTTTCTTAATCTCAGTGGAGATATTTACTGATAAACAGCTACCTACGCAGCATGTTCATGTCGTTCCTAAATGAGCTTTTATCTCTCTCCCCTCACCACAAATCAGATTCTTCTGAGGAGTTCCCAGTACATTATCCTTTCCCCTGTGTAATTACCTTAACAAGCTCCAGCTGTTTTTATTCTCAGAAGGTTTAGTCCCTGATATACAGCTGCCTACCCCCTTCGTAAGTGCAGGTCCTAAATGAGCTTTTTTCTCTGTTCCCTCACCACAATCCAGATTCTTTTGGGGATTTACCAGTACAGTAACCATACCAGGAAGTACTTAATTTATTAAGCTACTGCTTTTCTTAATCTCAGTGGAGATATTTACTGATAAACAGCTACCTACGCAGCATGTTCATGTCGTTCCTAAATGAGCTTTTATCTCTCTCCCCTCACCACAAATCAGATTCTTCTGAGGAGTTCCCAGTACATTATCCTTTCCCCTGTGTAATTACCTTAACAAGCTCCAGCTGTTTTTATTCTCAGAAGGTTTACTCCCTGATATACAGCTGCCTACCCCCTTCGTAAGTGCAGGTCCTAAATGAGCTTTTTTCTCTGTTCCCTCACCACAATCCAGATTCTTTTGGGGAGTTACCAGTACAGTAACCATACCAGGAAGTACTTAATTTATTAAGCTACTGCTTTTCTTAATCTCAGTGGAGATATTTACTGATAAACAGCTACCTACGCAGCATGTTCATGTCGTTCCTAAATGAGCTTTTATCTCTCTCCTCTCACCACAAATCAGATTCTTCTGAGGAATTCCCAGTACTTTATACTTTCTCCTGTGTAATTACCTTAACAAGCTCCAGCTGTTTTTATTCTCAGAAGGTTTACTCCCTGATATACAGCTGCCTACCCCCTTCGTAAGTGCAGGTCCTAAATGAGCTTTTTTCTCTGTTCCCTCACCACAATCCAGATTCTTTTGGGGAGTTACCAGTACAGTAACCATTCCAGGAAGTACTTAATTTATTAAGCTACTGCTTTTCTTAATCTCAGTGGAGATATTTACTGATAAACTGCTACCTACGCAGCATGTTCATGTCGTTCCTAAATGAGCTTTTATCTCTCTGCCCTCACCACGAATCAGATTCTTCTGAGTAGTTCCCAGTACATTATCCTTCCCCTGTGTAATTACCTTAACAAGCTGCAGCTGTTTTTATTCTCAGAAGCTTTACTCCCTGATATACAGCTGCCTACCCCCTTCGTAAGTGCAGGTCCTAAATGAGCTTTTTTCTCTGTTCCCTCACCACAATCCAGATTCTTTTGGGGAGTTACCAGTACAGTAACCATACCAGGAAGTACTTAATTTATTAAGCTACTGCTTTTCTAAAGCTCAGTGGAGATATTTACTGATAAACAGCTACCTATGCAGCATGTTCATGTCGTTCCTAAATGAGCTTTTATCTCTCTCCCCTCACCACAAATCAGATTCTTCTGAGGAGTTCCCAGTACTTTATCCTTTCTCCTGTGTAATTACCTTAACAAGCTCCAGCTGTTTTTATTCTCAGAAGGTTTACTCCCTGATATACAGCTGCCTACCCCCTTCGTAAGTGCAGGTCCTAAATGAGCTTTTTTCTCTGTTCCCTCACCACAATCCAGATTCTTTTGGGGAGTTACCAGTACAGTAACCATACCAGGAAGTACTTAATTTATTAAGCTACTGCTTTTCTTAATCTCAGTGGAGATTTTTACTGATAAACAGCTACCTACGCAGCATGTTCATGTCGTTCCTAAATGAGCTTTTATTTCTCTCCCCTCACCACAAATCAGATTCTTCTGAGGAGTTCCCAGTACATTATCCTTTCCCCTGTGTAATTACCTTAACAAGCTGCAGCTGTTTTTATTCTCAGAAGCTTTACTCCCTGATATACAGCTGCCTACCCCCTTCGTAAGTGCAGGTCCTAAATGAGCTTTTTTCTCTGTTCCCTCACCACAATCCAGATTCTTTTGGGGAGTTACCAGTACAGTAACCATACCAGGAAGTACTTAATTTATTAAGCTACTGCTTTTCTAAAGCTCAGTGGAGATATTTACTGATAAACAGCTACCTACGCAGCATGTTCATGTCGTTCCTAAATGAGCTTTTATCTCTCTCCCCTCACCACAAATCAGATTCTTCTGAGGAGTTCCCAGTACTTTATCCTTTCTCCTGTGTAATTACCTTAACAAGCTCCAGCTGTTTTTATTCTCAGAAGCTTTACTCCCTGATATACAGCTGCCTACCCCCTTCGTAAGTGCAGGTCCTAAATGAGCTTTTTTCTCTGTTCCCTCAACACAATCCAGATTCTTTTGGGGAGTTACCAGTACAGTAACCATACCAGGAAGTACTTAATTTATTAAGCTACTGCTTTTCTTAATCTCAGTGGAGATATTTACTGATAAACAGCTACCTACGCAGCATGTTCATGTCGTTCCTAAATGAGCTTTTATCTCTCTCCCCTCACCACAAATCAGATTCTTCTGAGGAGTTCCCAGTACATTATCCTTTCCCCTGTGTAATTACCTTAACAAGCTGCAGCTGTTTTTATTCTCAGAAGCTTTACAACCTGATATACAGCTGCCTACCCCCTTCGTAAGTGCAGGTCCTAAATGAGCTTTTTTCTCTGTTCCCTCACCACAATCCAGATTCTTTTGGGGAGTTACCAGTACAGTAACCATACCAGGAAGTACTTAATTTATTAAGCTACTGCTTTTCTAAAGCTCAGTGGAGATATTTACTGATAAACAGCTACCTACGCAGCATGTTCATGTCGTTCCTAAATGAGCTTTTATCTCTCTCCCCTCACCACAAATCAGATTCTTCTGAGGAGTTCCCAGTACTTTATCCTTTCTCCTGTGTAATTACCTTAACAAGCTCCAGCTGTTTTTATTCTCAGAAGGTTTACTCCCTGATATACAGCTGCCTACCCCCTTCGTAAGTGCAGATCCTAAATGAGCTTTTTTCTCTGTTCCCTCACCACAATGCAGATTCTTTTCGGGAGTTACCAGTACAGTAACCATACCAGGAAGTACTTAATTTATTAAGCTACTGCTTTTCTTAATCTCAGTGGAGATATTTACTGATAAACAGCTGCCTACGCAGCATGTTCATGTCGTTCTTAAATGAGCTTTTATCTCTCTCCCCTCACCACAAATCAGATTCTTCTGAGGAGTTCCCAGTACATTATCCTTTCCCCTGTGTAATTACCTTAACAAGCTCCAGCTGTTTTTATTCTCAGAAGGTTTAGTCCCTGATATACAGCTGCCTACCCCCTTCGTAAGTGCAGGTCCTAAATGAGCTTTTTTCTCTGTTCCCTCACCACAATCCAGATTCTTTTGGGGAGTTACCAGTACAGTAACCATACCAGGAAGTACTTAATTTATTAAGCTACTGCTTTTCTTAATCTCAGTGGAGATATTTACTGATAAACAGCTACCTACGCAGCATGTTCATGTCGTTCTTAAATGAGCTTTTATCTCTCTCCCCTCACCACAAATCAGATTCTTCTGAGGAGTTCCCAGTACTTTATCCTTTCCCCTGTGTAATTACCTTAACAAGATGCAGCTGTTTTCATTCTCAGAAGCTTTACTCCCTGATATACAGCTGCCTACCCCCTTCGTAAGTGCAGGTCCTAAATGAGCTTTTTTCTCTGTTCCCTCACCACAATCCAGATTCTTTTGGGGAGTTACCAGTACAGTAACCATACCAGGAAGTGCTTAATTTATTAAGCTACTGCTTTTCTAAAGCTCAGTGGAGATATTTACTGATAAACAGCTACCTACGCAGCATGGTCATGTGGTTCTTAAATGAGCTTTTATCTCTCTCCCCTCACCACAAATCAGATTCTTCTGAGGAGTTCCCAGTACTTTATCCTTTCTCCTGTGTAATTACCTTAACAAGCTCCAGCTGTTTTTATTCTCAGAAGGTTTACTCCCTGATATACAGCTGCCTACCCCCTTCGTAAGTGCAGGTCCTAAATGAGCTTCTTTCTCTGTTCCCTCACCACAATCCAGATTCTTTTGGGGAGTTACCAGTACAGTAACCATACCAGGAAGTACTTAATTTATTAAGCTACTGCTTTTCTTAATCTCAGTGGAGATATTTACTGATAAACAGCTACCTACGCAGCATGTTCATGTCGTTCCTAAATGAGCTTTTATCTCTCTCCCCTCACCACAAATCAGATTCTTCTGAGGAGTTCCCAGTACATTATCCTTTCCCCTGTGTAATTACCTTAACAAGCTGCAGCTGTTTTTATTCTCAGAAGGTTTACTCCCTGATATACAGCTGCCTACCCCCTTCGTAAGTGCAGGTCCTAAATGAGCTTTTTTCTCTGTTCCCTCACCACAATCCAGATTCTTTTGGGGAGTTACCAGTACAGTAACCATACCAGGAAGTACTTAATTTATTAAGCTACTGCTTTGCTTACTCTCAGTGGGGATATTTACTGATAAACAGCTACCTACGCAGCATGTTCATGTCGTTCCTAAATGAGCTTTTATCTCTCTCCCCTCACCACAAATCAGATTCTTCTGAGGAGTTCCCAGTACATTATCCTTTCCCCTGTGTAATTACCTTAACAAGCTCCAGCTGTTTTTATTCTCAGAAGGTTTACTCCCTGATATACAGCTGCCTACCCCCTTCGTAAGTGCAGGTCCTAAATGAGCCTTTTTCTCTGTTCCCTCACCACAATCCAGATTCTTTTGGGGAGTTACCAGTACAGTAACCATACCAGGAAGTACTTAATTTATTAAGCTACTGCTTTGCTTACTCTCAGTGGAGATATTTACTGATATACAGCTACCTACGCAGCATGTTCATGTCGTTCCTAAATGAGCTTTTATCTCTCTCCCCTCACCACAAATCAGATTCTTCTGAGGAGTTCCCAGTACATTATCCTTTCCCCTGTGTAATTACCTTAACAAGCTCCAGCTGTTTTTATTCTCAGAAGGTTTACTCCCTGATATACAGCTGCCTACCCCCTTCGTAAGTGCAGGTCCTAAATGAGCCTTTTTCTCTGTTCCCTCACCACAATCCAGATTCTTTTGGGGAGTTACCAGTACAGTAACCATACCAGGAAGTACTTAATTTATTAAGCTACTGCTTGGCTTACTCTCAGTGGAGATATTTACTGATATACAGCTACCTACGCAGCATGTTCATGTCGTTCCTAAATGAGCTTTTATCTCTCTCCCCTCACCACAAATCAGATTCTTCTGAGGAGTTCCCAGTACATTATCTTTTCCCTGTGTAATTACCTTAACAAGCTCCAGCTGTTTTTATTCTCAGAAGGTTTACTCCCTGATATACAGCTGCCTACCCCCTTCGTAAGTGCAGGTCCTAAATGAGCTTTTTTCTCTGTTCCCTCACCACAATCCAGATTCTTTTGGGGAGTTACCAGTACAGTAACCATACCAGGAAGTACTTAATTTATTAAGCTACTGCTTTTCTTAATCTCAGTGGAGATATTTACTGATAAACAGCTACCTACGCAGCATGTTCATGTCGTTCCTAAATGAGCTTTTATCTCTCTCTCTCACCACAAATCAGATTCTTCTGAGGAATTCCCAGTACTTTATACTTTCTCCTGTGTAATTACCTTAACAAGCTCCAGCTGTTTTATTCTCAGAAGGTTTACTCCCTGATATACAGCTGCCTACCCCCTTCGTAAGTGCAGGTCCTAAATGAGCTTTTTTCTCTGTTCCCTCACCACAATCCAGATTCTTTTGGGGAGTTACCAGTACAGTAACCATTCCAGGAAGTACTTAATTTATTAAGCTACTGCTTTTCTTATCTCAGTGGAGATATTTACTGATAAACTGCTCCCTACGCAGCATGTTCATGTCGTTCCTAAATGAGCTTTTATCTCTCTGCCCTCACCACGAATCAGATTCTTCTGAGTAGTTCCCAGTACATTATCCTTCCCCTGTGTAATTACCTTAACAAGCTGCAGCTGTTTTTATTCTCAGAAGCTTTACTCCCTGATATACAGCTGCCTACCCCTTCGTAAGTGCAGGTCCTAAATGAGCTTTTTTCTCTGTTCCCTCACCACAATCCAGATTCTTTTGGGGAGTTACCAGTACAGTAACCATACCAGGAAGTACTTAATTTATTAAGCTACTGCTTTTCTAAAGCTCAGTGGAGATATTTACTGATAAACAGCTACCTATGCAGCATGTTCATGTCGTTCCTAAATGAGCTTTTATCTCTCTCCCCTCACCACAAATCAGATTCTTCTGAGGAGTTCCCAGTACTTTATCCTTTCTCCTGTGTAATTACCTTAACAAGCTCCAGCTGTTTTTATTCTCAGAAGGTTTACTCCCTGATATACAGCTGCCTACCCCCTTCGTAAGTGCAGGTCCTAAATGAGCTTTTTTCTCTGTTCCCTCACCACAATCCAGATTCTTTTGGGGAGTTACCAGTACAGTAACCATACCAGGAAGTACTTAATTTATTAAGCTACTGCTTTTCTAAAGCTCAGTGGAGATATTTACTGATAAACAGCTACCTACGCAGCATGGTCATGTGGTTCTTAAATGAGCTTTTATCTCTCTCCCCTCACCACAAATCAGATTCTTCTGAGGAGTTCCCAGTACTTTATCCTTTCTCCTGTGTAATTACCTTAACAAGCTCCAGCTGTTTTTATTCTCAGAAGGTTTACTCCCTGATATACAGCTGCCTACCCCCTTCGTAAGTGCAGGTCCTAAATGAGCTTCTTTCTCTGTTCCCTCACCACAATCCAGATTCTTTTGGGGAGTTACCAGTACAGTAACCATACCAGGAAGTACTTAATTTATTAAGCTACTGCTTTTCTTAATCTCAGTGGAGATATTTACTGATAAACAGCTACCTACGCAGCATGTTCATGTCGTTCCTAAATGAGCTTTTATCTCTCTCCCCTCACCACAAATCAGATTCTTCTGAGGAGTTCCCAGTACATTATCCTTTCCCCTGTGTAATTACCTTAACAAGCTGCAGCTGTTTTTATTCTCAGAAGGTTTACTCCCTGATATACAGCTGCCTACCCCCTTCGTAAGTGCAGGTCCTAAATGAGCTTTTTTCTCTGTTCCCTCACCACAATCCAGATCTTTTGGGGAGTTACCAGTACAGTAACCATACCAGGAAGTACTTAATTTATTAAGCTACTGCTTTGCTTACTCTCAGTGGGGATATTTACTGATAAACAGCTACCTACGCAGCATGTTCATGTCGTTCCTAAATGAGCTTTTATCTCTCTCCCCTCACCACAAATCAGATTCTTCTGAGGAGTTCCCAGTACATTATCCTTTCCCCTGTGTAATTACCTTAACAAGCTCCAGCTGTTTTTATTCTCAGAAGGTTTACTCCCTGATATACAGCTGCCTACCCCCTTCGTAAGTGCAGGTCCTAAATGAGCCTTTTTCTCTGTTCCCTCACCACAATCCAGATTCTTTTGGGGAGTTACCAGTACAGTAACCATACCAGGAAGTACTTAATTTATTATGCTACTGCTTTGCTTACTCTCAGTGGAGATATTTACTGATATACAGCTACCTACGCAGCATGTTCATGTCGTTCCTAAATGAGCTTTTATCTCTCTCCCCTCACCACAAATCAGATTCTTCTGAGGAGTTCCCAGTACATTATCCTTTCCCCTGTGTAATTACCTTAACAAGCTCCAGCTGTTTTTATTCTCAGAAGGTTACTCCCTGATATACAGCTGCCTACCCCCTTCGTAAGTGCAGGTCCTAAATGAGCCTTTTTCTCTGTTCCCTCACCACAATCCAGATTCTTTTGGGGAGTTACCAGTACAGTAACCATACCAGGAAGTACTTAATTTATTAAGCTACTGCTTGGCTTACTCTCAGTGGAGATATTTACTGATATACAGCTACCTACGCAGCATGTTCATGTCGTTCCTAAATGAGCTTTTATCTCTCTCCCCTCACCACAAATCAGATTCTTCTGAGGAGTTCCCAGTACATTATCTTTTCCCCTGTGTAATTACCTTAACAAGCTCCAGCTGTTTTTATTCTCAGAAGGTTTACTCCCTGATATACAGCTGCCTACCCCCTTCGTAAGTGCAGGTCCTAAATGAGCTTTTTTCTCTGTTCCCTCACCACAATCCAGATTCTTTTGGGGAGTTACCAGTACAGTAACCATACCAGGAAGTACTTAATTTATTAAGCTACTGCTTTTCTTAATCTCAGTGGAGATATTTACTGATAAACAGCTACCTACGCAGCATGTTCATGTCGTTCCTAAATGAGCTTTTATCTCTCTCCTCTCACCACAAATCAGATTCTTCTGAGGAATTCCCAGTACTTTATACTTTCTCCTGTGTAATTACCTTAACAAGCTCCAGCTGTTTTTATTCTCAGAAGGTTTACTCCCTGATATACAGCTGCCTACCCCCTTCGTAAGTGCAGGTCCTAAATGAGCTTTTTTCTCTGTTCCCTCACCACAATCCAGATTCTTTTGGGGAGTTACCAGTACAGTAACCATTCCAGGAAGTACTTAATTTATTAAGCTACTGCTTTTCTTAATCTCAGTGGAGATATTTACTGATAAACTGCTCCCTACGCAGCATGTTCATGTCGTTCCTAAATGAGCTTTTATCTCTCTGCCCTCACCACGAATCAGATTCTTCTGAGTAGTTCCCAGTACATTATCCTTCCCCTGTGTAATTACCTTAACAAGCTGCAGCTGTTTTTATTCTCAGAAGCTTTACTCCCTGATATACAGCTGCCTACCCCCTTCGTAAGTGCAGGTCCTAAATGAGCTTTTTTCTCTGTTCCCTCACCACAATCCAGATTCTTTTGGGAGTTACCAGTACAGTAACCATACCAGGAAGTACTTAATTATTAAGCTACTGCTTTTCTAAAGCTCAGTGGAGATATTTACTGATAAACAGCTACCTATGCAGCATGTTCATGTCGTTCCTAAATGAGCTTTTATCTCTCTCCCCCTCACCACAAATCAGATTCTTCTGAGGAGTTCCCAGTACTTTATCCTTTCTCCTGTGTAATTACCTTAACAAGCTCCAGCTGTTTTTATTCTCAGAAGGTTTACTCCCTGATATACAGCTGCCTACCCCCTTCGTAAGTGCAGGTCCTAAATGAGCTTTTTTCTCTGTTCCCTCACCACAATCCAGATTCTTTTGGGGAGTTACCAGTACAGTAACCATACCAGGAAGTACTTAATTTATTAAGCTACTGCTTTTCTTAATCTCAGTGGAGATATTTACTGATAAACAGCTACCTACGCAGCATGTTCATGTCGTTCCTAAATGAGCTTTTATTTCTCTCCCCTCACCACAAATCAGATTCTTCTGAGGAGTTCCCAGTACATTATCCTTTCCCCTGTGTAATTACCTTAACAAGCTGCAGCTGTTTTTATTCTCAGAAGCTTTACTCCCTGATATACAGCTGCCTACCCCCTTCGTAAGTGCAGGTCCTAAATGAGCTTTTTTCTCTGTTCCCTCACCACAATCCAGATTCTTTTGGGGAGTTACCAGTACAGTAACCATACCAGGAAGTACTTAATTTATTAAGCTACTGCTTTTCTAAAGCTCAGTGGAGATATTTACTGATAAACAGCTACCTACGCAGCATGTTCATGTCGTTCCTAAATGAGCATTTATCTCTCTCC
>NW_025958914.1:0-42292 GCF_023159225.1 Perognathus longimembris pacificus | reverse complement strand
GGAGATTGAAGAGAGATAAAAGCTCATTTAGGAACGACATGAACATGCTGCGTAGGTAGCTGTTTATCAGTAAATATCTGAGATTAAGAAAAGCAGTAGCTTAATTTAAGTACTTCCTGGTATGGTACTGTACTGGTAACTCCCCAAAAGAATCTGGATTGTGGTGAGGGAACAGAGAAAAAGCTCATTTAGGAACCTGCACTTACGAAGGGGGTAGGCAGCTGTATATCAGGGAGTATCCTTCTGAGATAAAAACAGCTGGAGCTTGTTAAGGTAATTACACAGGGGAAAGGATTAATGTACTGGGAACTCCTCAGAAAGAATCTGATTTGTGGTGAGGGGAGAGAAAAAAAGCTCATTTAGGAACGACATGCACATGCTGCAAGTAGCTGTTTATCAGTAAATATCTTCTGAGATTAAGAAAAGCAGTAGCTTAATAAATTAAGTACTTCCTGGTATGGATAATGTACTGGTAACTCCCAAAAGAATCTGGATTGTGGTGAGGGGAGAGAGATAAAAGCTCATTTAGGAACGACATGAACATGCTGCGTAGGTAGCTGTTTATCAGTAAATATCTCCACTGAGATTAAGAAAAGCAGTAGCTTAATAAATTAAGTACTTCCTGGTAAAGGATACTGTACTGGTAACTCCCCAAAAGAATCTGGATTGTGGTGAGGGAACAGAGAAAAAAGCTCATTTAGGAACCTGCACTTACATGGGGGTAGGCAGCTGTATATCAGGGAAATATCCTTCTGAGATTAAAAACAGTAGCTTGTTAAGTAATTACACAGGTATGGTTACTGTACTGGGAACTCCCAGAAAAATCTGGATTGTGGTGAGGGGAGAGAGAAAAAGCTCATTTAGGACGACATGAACATGCTTACGTAGCTGTTTATCAGGGAGTAAACCTTCTGAGAATAAAAAAGCAGTAGCTTAATAAATTAAGTACTTCCTGGTATGGATAATGTACTGGTAACTCCCCAGAAGAATCTGATTGTGTGAGGGGAGAGAGAAAAAAGCTCATTTAGGAACGACATGAACATGCTGCATAGGTAGCTGTTTATCAGTAAATATCTCCACTGAGATTAAGAAAAGCAGTAGCTTAATAAATTAAGTACTTCCTGGTATGGTTACTGTACTGGTAACTCCTCAAAGAATCTGGATTGTGGTGAGGGAACAGAGAAAAAAGCTCATTTAGGACCTGCACTTACGAAGGGGGTAGGCAGTGTATATCAGGGAGTAAACCTTCTGAGAATAAAAACAGCTGGAGCTTGTTAAGGTAATTACACAGGGGAAAGGATAATGTACTGGGAACTCCTCAGAAGAATCTGATTTGTGGTGAGGGAGAGAGATAAAAGCTCATTTAGGAACGACATGAACATGCTGCGTAGGTAGCTGTTTATCAGTAAATATCTCCACTGAGATTAAGAAAAGCAGTAGCTTAATAAATTAAGTACTTCCTGGTATGGTTACTGTACTGGTAACTCCCCAAAAGAATCTGGATTGTGGTGAGGGAACAGAGAAAAAAGCTCATTTAGGACCTGCACTTACGAAGGGGGTAGGCAGTTTATATCAGGGAGTAAACCTTCTGAGAATAAAAACAGCTGGAGTTGTTAAGGTAATTACACAGGGGAAAGGATAATGTACTGGGAACTCCTCAGAAGAATCTGATTTGTGGTGAGGGAGAGAGATAAAACTCATTTAGGAACGACATGAACATGCTGCGTAGGTAGCTGTTTATCAGTAAATATCTCCACTGAGATTAAGAAAAGCAGTAGCTTAATAAATTAATACTTCCTGGTATGGTTACTGTACTGGTAACTCCCCAAAAGAATCTGGATTGTGGTGAGGGAACAGAGAAAAAAGCTCATTTAGGACCTGCACTTACGAAGGGGGTAGGCAGCTGTATATCAGGGAGTAAACCTTCTGAGAATAAAAACAGCTGGAGCTTGTTAAGGTAATTACACAGGGGAAAGGATAATGTACTGGGAACTCCTCAGAAGAATCTGATTTGGTGAGGGGAGAGAGATAAAAGCTCATTTAGGAACGACATGAACATGCTGCGTAGGTAGCTGTTTATCAGTAAATATCTCCACTGAGATTAAGAAAAGCAGTAGCTTAATAAATTAAGTACTTCCTGGTATGGTTACTGTACTGGTAACTCCCCAAAAGAATCTGGATTGTGGAGAGGAACAGAGAAAAAAGCTCATTTAGGACCTGCACTTACGAAGGGGTAGGCAGCTGTATATCAGGGAGTAAACCTTCTGAGAATAAAAACAGCTGGAGCTTGTTAAGGTAATTACACAGGGGAAAGGATAATGTACTGGGAACTCCTCAGAAGAATCTGATTTGTGGTGAGGGGAGAGAGATAAAAGCTCATTTAGGAACGACATGAACATGCTGCGTAGGTAGCTGTTTATCAGTAAATATCTCCACTGAGATTAAGAAAAGCAGTAGCTTAATAAATTAAGTACTTCCTGGTATGGTTACTGTACTGGTAACTCCCCAAAAGAATCTGGATTGTGGTGAGGGAACAGAGAATAAAAGCTCATTTAGGACCTGCACTTACGAAGGGGTAGGCAGCTGTATATCAGGGAGTAAACCTTCTGAGAATAAAAACAGCTGGAATTGTTAAGGTAATTACACAGGGGAAAGGATAATGTACTGGTAACTCCTCAGAAGAATCTGATTTGTGGTGAGGGGAGAGAGATAAAAGCTCATTTAGGAACGACATGAACATGCTGCGTAGGTAGCTGTTTATCAGTAAATATCTCCACTGAGATTAAGAAAAGCAGGAGCTTAATAAATTAAGTACTTCCTGGTATGGATACTGTACTGGTAACTCCCAAAAGAATCTGGATTGTGGTGAGGGAACAGAGAAAAAAGCTCATTTAGGACCTGCATGAACATGGGTAGGCAGCTGTTATCAGTAGTATCTCTGAGATTAAGAAACAGCTAGCTTGTTAAGGTAATTACACAGGGGATGGATACTGTACTGGTAACTCCCAGAAGAATCTGGATTGTGGTGAGGGAAGAGAAAAAAGCTCATTTAGGAACGACATGAACATGCTGCGTAGGTAGCTGTTTATCAGTAAATATCTCCACTGAGATTAAAAAAGCAGTAGCTTAATAAATTAAGTACTTCCTGGTATGGTTACTGTACTGGTAACTCCCCAAAGAATCTGGATTGTGGTGAGGGAACAGAGAAAAAGCTCATTTAGGACCTGCACTTACGAAGGGGGTAGGCAGCTGTATATCAGGGAGTATCTTCTGAGAATAAAAACAGCTGGAGCTTTAAGGTAATTACACAGGGGAAAGGATAATGTACTGGGAACTCCTCAGAAGAATCTGATTTGTGGTGAGGGGAGAGAGATAAAAGCTCATTTAGGAACGACATGAACATGCTGCGTACGTAGCTGTTTATCAGTAAATATCTCCACTGAGATTAGAAAAGCAGTAGCTTAATAATTAAGTACTTCCTGGTATGGATTACTGTACTGGTAACTCCCAAAAGAATCTGGATTGTGGTGAGGGAACAGAGAAAAAAGCTCATTTAGGACCTGCACTTACGAAGGGGGTAGGCAGCTGTATATCAGGGAGTAAACCTTCTGAGAATAAAAACAGCTGGAGCTTGTTAAGGTACTTACACAGGGGAAAGGATAATGTACTGGGAACTCCTCAGAAGAATCTGATTTGTGGTGAGGGGAGAGAGATAAAAACTCATTTAGGAACGACATGAACATGCTGCGTAGGTAGCTGTTTATCAGTAAATATCTCCACTGAGATTAAGAAAAGCAGTAGCTTAATAAATTAAGTACTTCCTGGTATGGTTACTGTACTGGTAACTCCCCAAAAGAATCTGGATTGTGGTGAGGGAACAGAGAAAAAGCTCATTTAGGACCTGCACTTACGAAGGGGGTAGGCAGCTGTATATCAGGGAGTAAACCTTCTGAGAATAAAAACAGTGGAGCTTGTTAAGGTAATTACACAGGGGATGGATAATGTACTGGGAACTCCCCAAAAAATCTGATTTGGTGAGGGAGAGAGATAAAAGCTCATTTAGGAACGACATGAACATGCTGCGTAGGTAGCTGTTTATCAGTAAATATCTCCACTGAGATTAAGAAAAGCAGTAGCTTTAAATTGTACTTCCTGGTATGGATACTGTACTGGGAACTCCCCAAAAGAATCTGGATTGTGGTGAGGGAACAGAGAAAAAGCTCATTTAGGAACGACATGAACAAGCTGCGTAGGTAGCTGTTTATCAGTAAATATCTGAGATTAAGAAACAGTAGCTTAATAAATTAAGTACTTCCTGGTATGGTTACTGTACTGGTAACTCCCCAAAAGAATCTGGATTGTGGTGAGGGAACAGAGAAAAAAGCTCATTTAGGACCTGCACACGAACATGCTGGTAGGTAGCTGTTATCAGTAAATATCTGAGAATAAAAACAGCTGGAGCTTAATAATTAAGTACTTCCTGGGGAAAGGATAATGTACTGGGAACTCCTCAGAAGAATCTGATTGTGGTGAGGGAGAGAGATAAAAGCTCATTTAGGAACGACATGACATGCTGCGTAGGCAGCTGTTTATCAGAGTAAATTCTGAGATTAAAAAACAGTAGCTTAATAAATTAAGTACTTCCTGGTATGGTTACTGTACTGGTAACTCCTCAGAAAGAATCTGGATTGTGGTGAGGGAACAGAGAAAAAAGCTCATTTAGGACCTGACATGAAGGGGTAGGCAGCTGTATATCAGTAAATATCTGAGAATAAAAACAGCTGGAGCTTGTTAAGGTAATTACACAGGTAAAGGATAATGTACTGGGAACTCCTCAAAAGAATCTGATTTGTGGTGAGGGGAGAGAGATAAAAGCTCATTTAGGAACCTGACACTGACGTAGGTAGCTGTTTATCAGTAAATATCTCCACTGAGATTAAGAAAAGCAGTAGCTTAATAAATTAAGTACTTCCTGGTATGGATACTGTACTGGTAACTCCCAAAAGAATCTGGATTGTGGTGAGGGAACAGAGAAAAAAGCTCATTTAGGAACGACATGAACATGCTGCGTAGGTAGCTGTTATCAGTAAATATCTCCACTGAGATTAAAAACAGCAGTAGCTTAATAAATTAAGTAATTCCTGGGGATGGATACTGTACTGGTAACTCCCAGAAGAATCTGGATTGTGGTGAGGGAACAGAGAAAAAGCTCATTTAGGACCTGCACTTACGAAGGGGGTAGGCAGCTGTATATCAGGGAGTAAACCTTCTGAGAATAAAAACAGCTGGAGCTTGTTAAGGTAATTACACAGGGGAAAGGATAATGTACTGGGAACTCCTCAGAAGAATCTGATTGTGGTGAGGGAGAGAGATAAAAGCTCATTTAGGAACGACATGAACATGCTGCATACGGTAGCTGTTTATCAGTAAATATCTCCACTGAGATTAAGAAAAGCAGTAGCTTAATAAATTAAGTACTTCCTGGTATGGATACTGTACTGGTAACTCCCCAAAAGAATCTGGATTGTGGTGAGGGAACAGAGAAAAAAGCTCATTTAGGAACGACATGAACATGCTGCGTAGGTAGCTGTTTATCAGTAAATATCTTCTGAGATTAAGAAAAGCAGTAGCTTAATAAATTAACACTTCCTGGTATGGATTACTGTACTGGTAACTCCCCAAAAGAATCTGGATTGTGGTGAGGGAACAGAGAAAAAGCTCATTTAGGACGCACTTACAAGGGGGTAGGCAGCTGTATATCAGGGAGTAAACCTTCTGAGAATAAAAACAGCTGGAGCTTGTTAAGTAATTACACAGGGGAAAGGATAATGTACTGGTAACTCCTCAGAAGAATCTGATTTGGTGAGGGAGAGATAAAAGCTCATTTAGGAACGACATGAACATGCTGGGTAGGTAGCTGTTTATCAGTAAATATCTCCACTGAGATTAAAAAGCAGTAGCTTAATAAATAAGTACTTCCTGGTATGGTTACTGTACTGGTAACTCCCCAAAGAATCTGATTGTGGTGAGGGAACAGAGAAAAAAGCTCATTTAGGACCTGCACTTACGAAGGGGTAGGCAGCTGTATATCAGTAAATTCTGAGAATAAAAACAGCTGGAGCTTGTTAAGTACTTACACAGGGGAAAGGATAATGTACTGGGAACTCCCAGAAGAATCTGATTGTGGTGAGGGAGAGAGATAAAAGCTCATTTAGGAACGACATGAACATGCTGCGTAGGTAGCTGTTTATCAGTAAATATCTCCACTGAGATTAAAAAGCAGTAGCTTAATAAATTAAGTACTTCCTGGTATGGATACTGTACTGGTAACTCCCAAAGAATCTGGATTGTGGTGAGGGAACAGAGAAAAAGCTCATTTAGGACCTGCACTTACAAGGGGGTAGGCAGCTGTATATCAGGGAGTATCCTTCTGAGAATAAAAACAGCTGGAATTGTTAAGGTAATTACACAGGGGAAAGGATAATGTACTGGGAACTCCTCAGAAGAATCTGATTTGTGGTGAGGGGAGAGAGATAAAAGCTCATTTAGGAACGACATGAACATGCTGCGTAGGTAGCTGTTTATCAGTAAATATCTCCACTGAGATTAAGAAAAGCAGTAGCTTAATAAATTAAGTACTTCCTGGTATGGTTACTGTACTGGTAACTCCCCAAAAGAATCTGGATTGTGGTGAGGGAACAGAGAAAAAAGCTCATTTAGGACCTGCACATGAACATGCTGCGTAGGCAGCTGTTATCAGTAAACCTTCTGAGAATAAAAACAGCAGGAGCTTGTAAGGTAATTACACAGGGGAAAGGATAATGTACTGGGAACTCCTCAGAAGAATCTGATTGTGGTGAGGGAAGAGATAAAAGCTCATTTAGGAACGACATGAACATGGCGTAGGTAGCTGTTTATCAGTAAATATCTGAGATTAAGAAAAGCAGTAGCTTAATAAATTAAGTACTTCCTGGTATGGTTACTGTACTGGTAACTCCCCAAAAGAATCTGGATTGTGGTGAGGGAACAGAGAAAAAGCTCATTTAGGACCTGCACTTACGAAGGGGGTAGGCAGCTGTATATCAGGGAGTAAACCTTCTGAGAATAAAAACAGCTGGAGCTTGTTAAGGTAATTACACAGGGGAAAGGATAATGTACTGGGAACTCCTCAGAAGAATCTGATTTGTGGTGAGGGGAGAGAGATAAAAGCTCATTTAGGAACGACATGAACATGCTGCGTAGGTAGCTGTTTATCAGTAAATATCTGAGATTAAGAAAAGCAGTAGCTTAATAAATTAAGTACTTCCTGGTATGGTTACTGTACTGGTAACTCCCCAAAAGAATCTGGATTGTGGTGAGGGAAGAGAAAAAAGCTCATTTAGGACCTGCACATGAAGGGTAGGCAGCTGTATATCAGTAAATATCTCCACTGAGAATAAAAAGCAGTAGCTTGTTAAGGTAATTACACAGGGGAAAGGATAATGTACTGGGAACTCCTCAGAAGAATCTGATTTGTGGTGAGGGGAGAGAGATAAAAGCTCATTTAGGAACGACATGAACATGCTTACGTAGGTAGCTGTTTATCAGTAAATATCTCCACTGAGATTAAGAAAAGCAGTAGCTTAATAAATTAAGTACTTCCTGGTATGGATACTGTACTGGTAACTCCCCAAAAGAATCTGGATTGTGGTGAGGGAACAGAGAAAAAGCTCATTTAGGAACCTGACATGAACATGCTGGGGTAGGCAGCTGTTTATCAGTAAATATCTCCACTGAGAATTAAGAAAAGCAGGAGCTTAATTTAAGTACTTCCTGGGGATGGATACTGTACTGGTAACTCCCAAAAGAATCTGATTGTGGTGAGGGAACAGAGAAAAAGCTCATTTAGGAACCTGCACTTACATGGGTAGGCAGCTGTTTATCAGTAAATATCTCCACTGAGATTAAGAAAAGCAGTAGCTTAATTAAGTACTTCCTGGTATGGATACTGTACTGGTAACTCCCCAAAAGAATCTGGATTGTGGTGAGGGAACAGAGAAAAAAGCTCATTTAGGAACGACATGAACAAGGGTAGGTAGCTGTTTATCAGTAAATATCTCCACTGAGATAAAAACAGCAGTAGCTTAATAAATAAGTACTTCCTGGTATGGATAATGTACTGGTAACTCCCCAAAGAATCTGATTGTGGTGAGGGAAGAGAAAAAAGCTCATTTAGGAACGACATGAACATGCTTACGAAGGTAGCAGTTTATCAGTAAATATCTGAGATTAAAAACAGTAGCTTAATTAAGTAATTCACTGGTATGGTTACTGTACTGGTAACTCCCAAAAGAATCTGGATTGTGGTGAGGGAACAGAGAAAAAAGCTCATTTAGGACGACATGAACATGCTGGTAGGCAGCTGTTTATCAGGGAAATATCTTCTGAGATAAAAACAGCTAGCTTGTAAATAAGGTAATTACACTGGGGAAAGGATAATGTACTGGGAACTCCTCAGAAGAATCTGATTGTGGTGAGGGAGAGAGAAAAAGCTCATTTAGGAACGACATGAACATGCTGGTAGGTAGCTGTTTATCAGTAAATATCCTCTGAGATTAAGAAAAGCAGTAGCTTAATAAATTTAAGTACTTCCTGGTATGGTTACTGTACTGGTAACTCCCAAAAGAATCTGGATTGTGGTGAGGGAACAGAGAAAAAAGCTCATTTAGGACCTGCACTTACGTAGGCTGTTTATCAGTAAATATCTGAGAATAAAAACAGCTGGAGCTTAATTAAGGTACTTACACAGGTATGGATAATGTACTGGGAACTCCTCAGAAGAATCTGATTGTGGTGAGGGGAGAGAGAAAAAGCTCATTTAGGAACGACATGAACATGCTGCGTAGGTAGCTGTTTATCAGTAAATATCTCCACTGAGATTAAGAAAAGCAGTAGCTTAATAAATTAAGTACTTCCTGGTATGGTTACTGTACTGGTAACTCCCCAAAAGAATCTGGATTGTGGTGAGGGAACAGAGAAAAAAGCTCATTTAGGACCTGCACTTACGAAGGGGGTAGGCAGCTGTATATCAGGGAGTAAACCTTCTGAGAATAAAAACAGCTGGAGCTTGTTAAGGTAATTACACAGGGGAAAGGATAATGTACTGGGAACTCCTCAGAAGAATCTGATTTTTGGTGAGGAGAGAGATAAAAGCTCATTTAGGAACGACATGAACATGCTGCGTAGGTAGCTGTTTATCAGCAAATATCTCCACTGAGATTAAGAAAAGCAGTAGCTTAATAAATTAAGTACTTCCTGGTATGGTTACTGTACTGTAACTCCCCAAAAGAATCTGGATTGTGGTGAGGGAACAGAGAAAAAAGCTCATTTAGGACCTGCACTTACGAAGGGGGTAGGCAGTTGTATATCAGGGAGTAAACCTTCTGAGAATAAAAACAGCTGGAGCTTGTTAAGGTAATTACACAGGGGAAAGGATAATGTACTGGGAACTCCTCAGAAGAATCTGATTAGTGATGAGGGGAGAGAGATAAAAGCTCATTAAGGAACGACATGAACATGCTGCGTAGGTAGCTGTTTATCAGTAAATATCTCCACTGAGATTAGAAAAGCAGTAGCTTAATAAATTAAGTACTTCCTGGTATGGTTACTGTACTGGTAACTCCCCAAAAGAATCTGGATTGTGGTGAGGGAACAGAGAAAAAAGCTCATTTAGGACCTGCAATTACGAAGGGGTAGGCATGCTGTATATCAGGGAGTATCCTTCTGAGAATAAAAACAGCTGGAACTTGTTAAGGTAATTACACAGGGGAAAGGATAATGTACTGGGAACTCCTCAGAAGAATCTGATTTGTGGTGAGGGGAGAGAGATAAAAGCTCATTTAGGAACCACATGAACATGCTGCATACGTAGCTGTTTATCAGTAAATATCTCCACTGAGATTAAGAAAAGCAGTAGCTTAATAAATTAAGTACTTCCTGGTATGGATACTGTACTGGTAACTCCCAAAAGAATCTGGATTGTGGTGAGGGAACAGAGAAAAAAGCTCATTTAGGAACCACATGAACATGCTGCGTAGGTAGCTGTTTATCAGTAAATATCTCCACTGAGATTAAGAAACGCAGTAGCTTAATAAATTGAGTACTTCCTGGGATGGATACTGTACTGGTAACTTCCCAAAAGAATCTGGATTGTGGTGAGGGAACAGAGAAAAAGCTCATTTAGGACCTGCACTTACGAAGGGGGTAGGCAGCTGTATATCAGGGAGTAAACCTTCTGAGAATAAAAACAGCTGGAGCTTGTTAAGGTAATTACACAGGGGAAAGGATAATGTACTGGGAACTCCTCAGAAGAATCTGATTTGTGGTGAGGGAGAGAGATAAAAGCTCATTTAGGAACGACATGAACATGCTGCGTAGGTAGCTGTTTATCAGTAAATATCTCCACTGAGATTAAGAAAAGCAGTAGCTTAATAAATTAAGTACTTCCTGGTATGGTTACTGTACTGGTAACTCCCCAAAAGAATCTGGATTGTGGTGAGGGAACAGAGAAAAAAGCTCATTTAGGACCTGCACTTACGAAGGGGGTAGGCTTTTATATCAGTAAACCTTCTGAGAATAAAAACAGCTGGAGCTTGTTAAGGTAATTACACAGGGGAAAGGATAATGTACTGGGAACTCCTCAGAAGAATCTGATTGTGGTGAGGGAGAGAGATAAAAGCTCATTTAGGAACGACATGAACATGCTGCGTAGGTAGCTGTTTATCAGTAAATATCCACTGAGATTAAAAAAGCAGTAGCTTAATAAATTAAGTACTTCCTGGTATGGTTACTGTACTGGTAACTCCCCAAAAGAATCTGGATTGTGGTGAGGGAACAGAGAAAAAGCTCATTTAGGACCTGCACTTACGAAGGGGTAGGCAGCTGTATATCAGGGAGTAAACCTTCTGAGAATAAAAACAGCTGGAGCTTGTTAAGGTAATTACACAGGGGAAAGGATAATGTACTGGGAACTCCTCAGAAGAATCTGATTTGTGGTGAGGGGAGAGAGATAAAAGCTCATTTAGGAACGACATGAACATGCTGCGTAGGTAGCTGTTTATCAGTAAATATCTCCACTGAGATTAAGAAAAGCAGTAGCTTAATAAATTAAGTACTTCCTGGTATGGATACTGTACTGGTAACTCCCAAAAGAATCTGGATTGTGGTGAGGGAACAGAGAAAAAAGCTCATTTAGGAACCTGCATGAACATGCTGCGTAGGTAGCTGTTTATCAGTAAATATCTCCACTGAGATTAAAAACAGTAGCTTAATTAAGGTACTTCCTGGGATGGATACTGTACTGGTAACTCCCAAAAGAATCTGGATTGTGGTGAGGGAACAGAGAAAAAGCTCATTTAGGAACGACATGACATGCTGCGTAGGTAGCTGTTTATCAGTAAATATCTCCACTGAGATTAAAAAAGCAGTAGCTTAATAAATTAAGTACTTCCTGGTATGGATTACTGTACTGGTAACTCCCCAAAGAATCTGGATTGTGGTGAGGGAACAGAGAAAAAGCTCATTTAGGAACCATGTTACAAGGGTAGGCAGCTGTTTATCAGTAAATATCTGAGATTAAGAAACAGTGGAGCTTAATTAAGGTACTTCCTGGGGATGGATACTGTACTGGTAACTCCCAAAAGAATCTGGATTGTGGTGAGGGAACAGAGAAAAAGCTCATTTAGGAACGACATGAACATGCTGCGTACGGTAGCTGTTTATCAGTAAATATCTCCACTGAGATTAAGAAAAGCAGTAGCTTAATAATTAAGTACTTCCTGGTATGGTTACTGTACTGGTAACTCCCCAAAAGAATCTGGATTGTGGTGAGGGAACAGAGAAAAAAGCTCATTTAGGACCTGCACTTACGAAGGGGGTAGGCAGCTGTATCAGGGAGTATCTTCTGAGAATAAAAACAGCTGGAGCTTGTTAAGGTAATTACACAGGGGAAAGGATAATGTACTGGGAACTCCTCAGAAGAATCTGATTTGTGGTGAGGGGAGAGAGATAAAAGCTCATTTAGGAACGACATGAACATGCTGCGTACGTAGCTGTTTATCAGTAAATATCTCCACTGAGATTAAGAAAAGCAGTAGCTTAATAATTAAGTACTTCCTGGTATGGATACTGTACTGGTAACTCCCAAAAGAATCTGGATTGTGGTGAGGGAACAGAGAAAAAAGCTCATTTAGGAACGACATGAACATGCTGCGTAGGTAGCTGTTTATCAGTAAATATCCTCTGAGATTAAAAACAGTAGCTTAATTAAGTAATTACCTGGTATGGTTACTGTACTGGTAACTCCCAAAAGAATCTGGATTGTGGTGAGGGAAGAGAAAAAAGCTCATTTAGGACGACATGAAGCTGGTAGGTAGCTGTTATCAGGGAGTAAACCTTCTGAGAATAAAAAAGCTGGAGCTTAATTAAGGTAATTACACTGGGGAAAGGATTAATGTACTGGGAACTCCCAGAAGAATCTGATTGTGGTGAGGGGAGAGAGATAAAAGCTCATTTAGGAACCTGCACTTACGATGGCGTAGGCAGCTGTTTATCAGTAAATATCTGAGATTAAAAACAGTAGCTTAATAAATTAAGTACTTCCTGGTATGGTACTGTACTGGGAACTCCCAAAAGAATCTGATTGTGGTGAGGGAAGAGATAAAAGCTCATTTAGGAACCATGAACATGCTGCGTAGGTAGCTGTTTATCAGTAAATATCTCCACTGAGATTAAAAAAGCAGTAGCTTAATAAATTAAGTACTTCCTGGTATGGTACTGTACTGGTAACTCCCAAAGAATCTGGATTGTGGTGAGGGAAGAGAAAAAGCTCATTTAGGACCTGCACTTACGAAGGGGGTAGGCAGCTGTATATCAGGGAGTAAACCTTCTGAGAATAAAAACAGCTGGAGCTTGTTAAGGTAATTACACAGGGGAAAGGATAATGTACTGGGAACTCCTCAGAAGAATCTGATTTGGTGAGGAGAGAGTAAAAGCTCATTTAGGAACGACATGAACATGCTGCGTAGGTAGCTGTTTATCAGGAAATATCTCCACGAGATTAAGAAAAGCAGTAGCTTAATAAATTAAGTACTTCCTGGTATGGTTACTGTACTGTAACTCCCCAAAAGAATCTGGATTGTGGTGAGGGAAGAGAAAAAAGCTCATTTAGGACCTGCACTTACGAAGGGGGTAGGCAGTTGTATATCAGGGAGTAAACCTTCTGAGAATAAAAACAGCTGGAGCTTGTTAAGGTAATTACACAGGGGAAAGGATAATGTACTGGTAACTCCTCAGAAGAATCTGATTAGTGATGAGGGGAGAGAGATAAAAGCTCATTAAGGAACGACATGAACATGCTGCGTAGGTAGCTGTTTATCAGCAAATATCTCCACTGAGATTAAAAAGCAGTAGCTTAATAAATTAAGTACTTCCTGGTATGGTTACTGTACTGGTAACTCCCCAAAAGAATCTGGATTGTGGTGAGGGAACAGAGAAAAAAGCTCATTTAGGACCTGCAATTACGAAGGGGTAGGCTGCTGTATATCAGGGAGTATCCTTCTGAGAATAAAAACAGCTGGAACTTGTTAAGGTAATTACACAGGGGAAAGGATAATGTACTGGGAACTCCTCAAAAGAATCTGATTTGTGGTGAGGGGAGAGAGATAAAAGCTCATTTAGGAACCACATGAACATGCTGCATACGTAGCTGTTTATCAGTAAATATCTCCACTGAGATTAAGAAAAGCAGTAGCTTAATAAATTAAGTACTTCCTGGTATGGATACTGTACTGGTAACTCCCAAAAGAATCTGGATTGTGGTGAGGGAACAGAGAAAAAAGCTCATTTAGGAACCACATGAACATGCTGCGTAGGTAGCTGTTTATCAGTAAATATCTCCACTGAGATTAAGAAACGCAGTAGCTTAATAAATTAGTACTTCCTGGGATGGATACTGTACTGGTAACTTCCCAAAAGAATCTGGATTGTGGTGAGGGAACAGAGAAAAAGCTCATTTAGGACCTGCACTTACGAAGGGGGTAGGCAGCTGTATATCAGGGAGTAAACCTTCTGAGAATAAAAACAGCTGGAGCTTGTTAAGGTAATTACACAGGGGAAAGGATAATGTACTGGGAACTCCTCAGAAGAATCTGATTTGGTGAGGAGAGAGATAAAAGCTCATTTAGGAACGACATGAACATGCTGCGTAGGTAGCTGTTTATCAGGAAATATCTCCACGAGATTAAGAAAAGCAGTAGCTTAATAAATTAAGTACTTCCTGGTATGGTTACTGTACTGGTAACTCCCCAAAAGAATCTGGATTGTGGTGAGGGAAAGAGAAAAAAGCTCATTTAGGACCTGCACTTACGAAGGGGGTAGGCAGTTGTATATCAGGGAGTAAACCTTCTGAGAATAAAAACAGCTGGAGCTTGTTAAGGTAATTACACAGGGGAAAGGATAATGTACTGGGAACTCCTCAGAAGAATCTGATTGTGGTGAGGGGAGAGAGATAAAAGCTCATTTAGGAACGACATGAACATGCTGCGTAGGTAGCTGTTTATCAGTAAATATCTCCACTGAGATTAAGAAAAGCAGTAGCTTAATAAATTAAGTACTTCCTGGTATGGTTACTGTACTGGTAACTCCCCAAAAGAATCTGGATTGTGGTGAGGGAACAGAGAAAAAAGCTCATTTAGGACCTGCAATTACGAAGGGGTAGGCGCTGTATATCAGGGAGTATCCTTCTGAGAATAAAAACAGCTGGAGCTTGTTAAGGTAATTACACAGGGGAAAGGATAATGTACTGGGAACTCCTCAGAAGAATCTGATTTGTGGTGAGGGGAGAGAGATAAAAGCTCATTTAGGAACGACATGAACATGCTGCATACGTAGCTGTTTATCAGTAAATATCTCCACTGAGATTAAGAAAAGCAGTAGCTTAATAAATTAAGTACTTCCTGGTATGGATACTGTACTGGTAACTCCCAAAAGAATCTGGATTGTGGTGAGGGAACAGAGAAAAAAGCTCATTTAGGAACCACATGAACATGCTGCGTAGGTAGCTGTTTATCAGTAAATATCTCCACTGAGATTAAGAAACGCAGTAGCTTAATAAATTGAGTACTTCCTGGGATGGATACTGTACTGGTAACTCCCAAAAGAATCTGGATTGTGGTGAGGGAAGAGAAAAAGCTCATTTAGGAACCTGCACTTACAAGGGGGTAGGCAGCTGTTATCAGGGAGTAAATTCTGAGATAAAAACAGTAGCTTGTTTAAGTACTTCCTGGTATGGATAATATACTGGGAACTCCCAAAGAATCTGATTGTGGTGAGGGAAGAGAAAAAGCTCATTTAGGAACGACATGAACATGCTGCGTAGGTAGCTGTTTATCAGTAAATATCTCCACTGAGATTAAGAAAAGCAGTAGCTTAATAAATTAAGTAATTCCTGGTATGGTTACTGTACTGGTAACTCCCCAAAAGAATCTGGATTGTGGTGAGGGAACAGAGAAAAAAGCTCATTTAGGACCTGCACTTACGAAGGGGGTAGGCATTTTATATCAGGGAGTAAACCTTCTGAGAATAAAAAGCAGCTGGAGCTTGTTAAGGTAATTACACAGGGGAAAGGATAATGTACTGGAACTCCTCAGAAGAATCTGATTGTGGTGAGGGGAGAGAGATAAAAGCTCATTTAGGAACGACATGAACATGCTGCGTAGGTAGCTGTTTATCAGTAAATATCCTGAGATTAAGAAAAGCAGTAGCTTAATAAATTAAGTACTTCCTGGTATGGTTACTGTACTGGTAACTCCCAAAAGAATCTGGATTGTGGTGAGGGAACAGAGAAAAAGCTCATTTAGGAACCTGCACTTACGAAGGGTAGGCAGCTGTTTATCAGTAAATTCTGAGATTAAGAAAAGCAGTAGCTTTTAAGGTAATTACACAGGGGAAAGGATACTGTACTGGTAACTCCTCAAAGAATCTGGATTGTGGTGAGGGAGAGAGATAAAAGCTCATTTAGGAACGACATGAACATGCTGCGTAGGTAGCTGTTTATCAGTAAATATCCCACTGAGATTAAGAAAAGCAGTAGCTTAATAAATTAAGTACTTCCTGGTATGGATACTGTACTGGTAACTCCCCAAAAGAATCTGGATTGTGGTGAGGGAAGAGAAAAAAGCTCATTTAGGACCTGCACTGAAGGGGGTAGGCAGCTGTATATCAGGGAGTAAACCTTCTGAGAATAAAAACAGCTGGAGCTTAATTAAGGTAATTACACAGGGGAAAGGATACTGTACTGGTAACTCCTCAGAAGAATCTGATTGTGGTGAGGGAGAGAGAAAAAGCTCATTTAGGAACGACATGACATGCTGCGTAGGTAGCTGTTTATCAGTAAATATCTCCACTGGATTAAGAAAAGCAGTAGCTTAATAAATTAAGTACTTCCTGGTATGGTTACTGTACTGGGTAACTCCCCAAAAGAATCTGGATTGTGGTGAGGGAAGAGAAAAAGCTCATTTAGGACCTGCCTTACGAAGGGGGTAGGCAGCTGTATATCAGGGAGTAAACCTTCTGAGAATAAAAACAGCTGGAGCTTGTTAAGGTAATTACACAGGGGAAAGGATAATGTACTGGGAACTCCTCAGAAGAATCTGATTTGTGGTGAGGGGAGAGAGATAAAAGCTCATTTAGGAACGACATGAACATGCTGCATACGTAGCTGTTTATCAGTAAATATCTCCACTGAGATTAAGAAAAGCAGTAGCTTAATGAATTAAGTACTTCCTGGTATGGATACTGTACTGGTAACTCCCCAAAAGAATCTGGATTGTGGTGAGGGAACAGAGAAAAAAGCTCATTTAGGACCTGCACTTACGAAGGGGGTAGGCAGCTGTATCAGGGAGTATCTTCTGAGAATAAAAACAGCTGGAGCTTGTTAAGGTAATTACACAGGGGAAAGGATAATGTACTGGGAACTCCTCAGAAGAATCTGATTTGTGGTGAGGGGAGAGAGATAAAAGCTCATTTAGGAACGACATGAACATGCTGCATACGTAGCTGTTTATCAGTAAATATCTCCACTGAGATTAAGAAAAGCAGTAGCTTAATAATTAAGTACTCCTGGTATGGATACTGTACTGGTAACTCCCAAAAGAATCTGGATTGTGGTGAGGGAACAGAGAAAAAAGCTCATTTAGGACCTGCACTTACGAAGGGGGTAGGCAGCTGTATCAGGGAGTATCCTTCTGAGAATTAAAAACAGCTGGAGCTTGTTAAGGTAATTACACAGGGGAAAGGATAATGTACTGGGAACTCCTCAGAAGAATCTGATTGTGGTGAGGGGAGAGAGATAAAAGCTCATTTAGGAACGACATGAACATGCTGCGTAGGTAGCTGTTTATCAGTAAATATCTCTTCTGAGATTAAGAAAAGCAGTAGCTTAATAATTAAGTACTTCCTGGTATGGATACTGTACTGGTAACTCCCAAAAGAATCTGGATTGTGGTGAGGGAACAGAGAAAAAAGCTCATTTAGGAACCTGACACTTACGAAGGGTAGGCAGCTGTTTATCAGTAAATATCTGAGATTAAGAAAAGCAGTAGCTTAATAAATTAAGTACTTCCTGGTATGGTACTGTACTGGGAACTCCCAAAGAATCTGGATTGTGGTGAGGGAACAGAGAAAAAAGCTCATTTAGGAACCATGAACATGCTGCGTAGGTAGCTGTTTATCAGTAAATATCTCCACTGAGATTAAAAAGCAGTAGCTTAATAAATTAAGTACTTCCTGGTATGGATACTGTACTGGTAACTCCCAAAAGAATCTGGATTGTGGTGAGGGAAGAGAAAAAGCTCATTTAGGACCTGCACTTACGAAGGGGGTAGGCAGCTGTATATCAGGGAGTAAACCTTCTGAGAATAAAAACAGCTGGAGCTTGTTAAGGTAATTACACAGGGGAAAGGATAATGTACTGGGAACTCCTCAGAAGAATCTGATTTGGTGAGGAGAGAGTAAAAGCTCATTTAGGAACGACATGAACATGCTGCGTAGGTAGCTGTTTATCAGGAAATATCTCCACGAGATTAAGAAAAGCAGTAGCTTAATAAATTAAGTACTTCCTGGTATGGTTACTGTACTGGTAACTCCCCAAAAGAATCTGGATTGTGGTGAGGGAAAGAGAAAAAAGCTCATTTAGGACCTGCACTTACGAAGGGGGTAGGCAGTTGTATATCAGGGAGTAAACCTTCTGAGAATAAAAACAGCTGGAGCTTGTTAAGGTAATTACACAGGGGAAAGGATAATGTACTGGGAACTCCTCAGAAGAATCTGATTGTGGTGAGGGGAGAGAGATAAAAGCTCATTTAGGAACGACATGAACATGCTGCGTAGGTAGCTGTTTATCAGTAAATATCTCCACTGAGATTAAGAAAAGCAGTAGCTTAATAAATTAAGTACTTCCTGGTATGGTTACTGTACTGGTAACTCCCCAAAAGAATCTGGATTGTGGTGAGGGAACAGAGAAAAAAGCTCATTTAGGACCTGCATTACGAAGGGGTAGGCAGCTGTATATCAGGGAGTAAACCTTCTGAGAATAAAAACAGCTGGAGCTTGTTAAGGTAATTACACAGGGGAAAGGATAATGTACTGGGAACTCCTCAGAAGAATCTGATTTGTGGTGAGGGGAGAGAGATAAAAGCTCATTTAGGAACGACATGAACATGCTGCGTACGTAGCTGTTTATCAGTAAATATCTCCACTGAGATTAAGAAAAGCAGTAGCTTAATAAATTAAGTACTTCCTGGTATGGATACTGTACTGGTAACTCCCAAAAGAATCTGGATTGTGGTGAGGGAACAGAGAAAAAAGCTCATTTAGGAACCACATGAACATGCTGCGTAGGTAGCTGTTTATCAGTAAATATCTCCACTGAGATTAAGAAACGCAGTAGCTTAATAAATTAAGTACTTCCTGGGATGGATACTGTACTGGTAACTCCCAAAAGAATCTGGATTGTGGTGAGGGAAGAGAAAAAGCTCATTTAGGACCTGCACTTACGAAGGGGGTAGGCAGCTGTTATCAGGGAGTAAATTCTGAGAATAAAAACAGCTGGAGCTTGTTAAGGTAATTACACAGGTAAAGGATAATGTACTGGGAACTCCCAGAAGAATCTGATTGTGGTGAGGGAGAGAGATAAAAGCTCATTTAGGAACGACATGAACATGCTGCGTAGTAGCTGTTTATCAGTAAATATCTCCACTGAGATTAAGAAAAGCAGTAGCTTAATAAATTAAGTACTTCCTGGTATGGTTACTGTACTGGTAACTCCCCAAAAGAATCTGGATTGTGGTGAGGGAACAGAGAAAAAAGCTCATTTAGGACCTGCACTTACGAAGGGGGTAGGCAGCTGATATCAGGGAGTAAACCTTCTGAGAATAAAAACAGCTGGAGCTTGTTAAGGTAATTACACAGGGGAAAGGATAATGTACTGGTAACTCCTCAGAAAATCTGATTGTGGTGAGGGGAGAGAGATAAAAGCTCATTTAGGAACGACATGAACATGCTGCGTAGGTAGCTGTTTATCAGTAAATATCTCCACTGAGATTAAGAAAAGCAGTAGCTTAATAAATTAAGTACTTCCTGGTATGGTTACTGTACTGGTAACTCCCAAAAGAATCTGGATTGTGGTGAGGAACAGAGAAAAAAGCTCATTTAGGACCTGCATGCTGAAGTAGGCAGCTGTTATCAGGGAGTAAATTCTGAGATTAAGAAACAGCTAGCTTAATTAAGGTAATTACACAGGGGAAAGGATACTGTACTGGTAACTCCCAAAGAATCTGGATTTGTGGTGAGGGAGAGAGATAAAAGCTCATTTAGGAACGACATGAACATGCTGCGTAGGTAGCTGTTTATCAGTAAATATCTCCACTGAGATTAAGAAAAGCAGTAGCTTAATAAATTAAGTACTTCCTGGTATGGTTACTGTACTGGTAACTCCCAAAAGAATCTGGATTGTGGTGAGGGAACAGAGAAAAAAGCTCATTTAGGACCTGCACTTACAAGGGTAGGCAGCTGTATATCAGGGAGTAAACCTTCTGAGAATAAAAACAGCTGGAGCTTAATTAAGGTAATTACACAGGGGAAAGGATAATGTACTGGGAACTCCTCAGAAGAATCTGATTTGTGGTGAGGGAGAGAGAAAAAAGCTCATTTAGGAACGACATGAACATGCTGCGTAGGTAGCTGTTTATCAGGGAAATATCTCCACTGAGATTAAGAAAAGCAGTAGCTTAATAAATTAAGTACTTCCTGGTATGGATACTGTACTGGTAACTCCCCAAAAGAATCTGGATTGTGGTGAGGGAAGAGATAAAAGCTCATTTAGGACCTGCTTACGAAGGGTAGGCAGCTGTTTATCAGTAAATATCTCCACTGAGATTAAAAACAGTAGCTTGTTAAGTAATTACACTGGTATGGTTACTGTACTGGTAACTCCCCAAAGAATCTGGATTGTGGTGAGGGAAGAGAAAAAAGCTCATTTAGGACCTGCACTTACGTAGGCTGTTTATCAGTAAATATCTCCACTGAGATAAAAAAGCAGCTGGAGCTTGTTAAGGTAATTACACAGGGGAAAGGATAATGTACTGGTAACTCCCAGAAGAATCTGATTTGTGGTGAGGGGAAGAGATAAAAGCTCATTTAGGAACGACATGAACATGCTGCGTAGGTAGCTGTTTATCAGTAAATATCTCCACTGAGATTAAGAAAAGCAGTAGCTTAATAAATTAAGTACTTCCTGGTATGGATACTGTACTGGTAACTCCCAAAAGAATCTGGATTGTGGTGAGGGAACAGAGAAAAAAGCTCATTTAGGAACGACATGAACATGCTGCATACGTAGCTGTTTATCAGTAAATATCTCCACTGAGATTAAAAAAGTAGCTTAATAAATTAAGTAATTCCTGGTATGGATAATGTACTGGGAACTCCCAAAGAATCTGGATTTGTGGTGAGGGAACAGAGAAAAAAGCTCATTTAGGACCTGCACTTACGAAGGGGGTAGGCTGTTTATCAGTAAATTCTGAGAATTAAAAACAGCTAGCTTAATTAAGTAATTCCTGGTAAAGGATACTGTACTGGGAACTCCTCAAAAGAATCTGGATTGTGGTGAGGGGAGACAGATAAAAGCTCATTTAGGACGACATGAAGGGGGTAGGCAGCTGTATATCAGTAAATTCTGAGATTAAAAAAGCAGTAGCTTAATAAATTAAGTACTTCCTGGTAAAGGATAATGTACTGGTAACTCCTCAGAAGAATCTGATTGTGGTGAGGGAAGAGAAAAAAGCTCATTTAGGAACCTGCACTCGAAGGGTAGGTAGCTGTTTATCAGTAAACCTTCTGAGATTAAGAAAAGCAGTAGCTTAATAAATTAAGTACTTCCTGGTATGGATACTGTACTGGTAACTCCTCAAAAGAATCTGGATTGTGGTGAGGGAACAGAGAAAAAAGCTCATTTAGGACGACATGACATGCTGCGTAGGTAGCTGTTTATCAGTAAACCTTCTGAGAATAAAAAAGCAGTAGCTTAATAAATTAAGTAATTCCTGGTATGGATAATGTACTGGGAACTCCCAAAAGAATCTGATTGTGGTGAGGGGAGAGAGATAAAAGCTCATTTAGGACCATGCACTTACGAAGGGGGTAGGCAGCTGTTATCAGGGAGTAAATATCTGAGATAAAAAAGCAGTAGCTTGTTAAGGTAATTACACAGGGGATGGATACTGTACTGGTAACTCCCAAAGAATCTGATTGTGGTGAGGGAACAGAGAAAAAGCTCATTTAGGAACGACATGAACATGCTGCGTACGGTAGCTGTTTATCAGTAAATATCTCCACTGAGATTAAGAAAAGCAGTAGCTTAATAAATTAAGTACTTCCTGGTATGGATACTGTACTGGTAACTCCCAAAGAATCTGGATTGTGGTGAGGGAACAGAGAAAAAAGCTCATTTAGGACCTGCACTTACGAAGGGGGTAGGCAGCTGTATCAGTAGTATCTTCTGAGATTAAAAACAGCTGGAGCTTGTTAAGGTAATTACACAGGTAAAGGATAATGTACTGGGAACTCCTCAGAAGAATCTGATTGTGGTGAGGGGAGAGAGAAAAAAGCTCATTTAGGAACGACATGAACATGCTGCGTACGTAGCTGTTTATCAGTAAATATCTCCACTGAGATTAAAAAAGTAGCTTAATAAATAAGTACTTCCTGGTATGGATACTGTACTGGTAACTCCCAAAAGAATCTGGATTGTGGTGAGGGAACAGAGAAAAAAGCTCATTTAGGACCTGCATTACAAGGGTAGGCAGCTGTATATCAGGGAGTAAACCTTCTGAGAATTAAAAACAGCTGGAGCTTGTTAAGGTAATTACCAGGGGAAAGGATAATGTACTGGGAACTCCAGAAAAATCTGATTTGTGGTGAGGGAGAGAGATAAAAGCTCATTTAGGAACGACATGAACATGCTGCGTAGGTAGCTGTTTATCAGTAAATATCTCCACTGAGATTAAGAAAAGCAGTAGCTTAATAAATTAAGTACTTCCTGGTATGGATACTGTACTGGTAACTCCCAAAAGAATCTGGATTGTGGTGAGGGAACAGAGAAAAAAGCTCATTTAGGAACCTGCACTGAAGGGTAGGTAGCTGTTTATCAGTAAATATCTCCACTGAGATTAAGAAACAGTAGCTTAATTAAGGTAATTCCTGGTATGGATACTGTACTGGTAACTCCCAAAGAATCTGGATTGTGGTGAGGGAAGAGAAAAAAGCTCATTTAGGAACGACATGACATGCTGCGGGTAGGTAGCTGTTTATCAGTAAATATCTCCACTGGATTAAAAAAGCAGTAGCTTAATAAATTAAGTACTTCCTGGTATGGTTACTGTACTGGTAACTCCCCAAAAGAATCTGGATTGTGGTGAGGGAACAGAGAAAAAAGCTCATTTAGGACCTGTTACGAAGGGTAGGCAGCTGTTATCAGGGAGTAAACCTTCTGAAGAATTAAAAAAGCAGCTGGAGCTTGTTAAGGTAATTCACAGGTAAAGGATACTGTACTGGGAACTCCCAGAAAGAATCTGATTGTGGTGAGGGGAGAGAGAAAAAAGCTCATTTAGGAACGACATGAACATGCTGCGTAGGTAGCTGTTTATCAGTAAATATCTCCACTGAGAATAAAAACAGCTGGAGCTTAATAAATAAGTACTTCCTGGTAAAGGATAATGTACTGGTAACTCCCAGAAGAATCTGATTGTGGTGAGGGGAAGAGATAAAAGCTCATTTAGGACCTGAACATGCTGCGTAGGTAGCTGTTTATCAGTAAATATCTCCACTGAGATAAAAACAGCTAGCTTAATAAATTAAGTAATTCCTGGGGAAAGGATACTGTACTGGTAACTCCCAAAGAATCTGGATTGTGGTGAGGGAGAGAGAAAAAAGCTCATTTAGGAACGACATGAACATGCTGCGTACGTAGCTGTTTATCAGTAAATATCTCCACTGAGATTAAGAAAAGCAGTAGCTTAATAAATTAAGTACTTCCTGGGGATGGATACTGTACTGGTAACTCCCAAAAGAATCTGGATTGTGGTGAGGGAACAGAGAAAAAGCTCATTTAGGAACGACATGAACATGCTGCGTAGGTAGCTGTTTATCAGTAAATATCTCCACTGAGATTAAGAAAAGCAGTAGCTTAATAAATTAAGTACTTCCTGGTATGGTTACTGTACTGGTAACTCCCAAAAGAATCTGGATTGTGGTGAGGGAACAGAGAAAAAAGCTCATTTAGGACCTGCACTTACGAAGGGGTAGGCAGCTGTATATCAGGGAGTAAACCTTCTGAGAATAAAAACAGCTGGAGCTTGTTAAGGTAATTACACAGGTAAAGGATAATGTACTGGGAACTCCTCAGAAGAATCTGATTTGTGGTGAGGGGAGAGAGATAAAAGCTCATTTAGGAACGACATGAACATGCTGCGTACGTAGCTGTTTATCAGTAAATATCTCCACTGAGATTAAGAAAAGCAGTTGCTTAATAAATTAAGTACTTCCTGGTATGGATACTGTACTGGTAACTCCCCAAAAGAATCTGGATTGTGGTGAGGGAACAGAGAAAAAAGCTCATTTAGGAACGACATGAACATGCTGGTAGGTAGCTGTTTATCAGTAAATATCTGAGAATTAAAAACAGTAGCTTAATTAAGTAATTACCTGGTATGGTTACTGTACTGGTAACTCCCAAAGAATCTGGATTGTGGTGAGGGAGAGAGAAAAAGCTCATTTAGGACGACATGAACATGCTTACGTAGCTGTTATCAGTAAATATCTGAGAAGATAAAAACAGCTGGAGCTTGTTAAGGTAATTACACAGGGGAAAGGATAATGTACTGGGAACTCCTCAGAAGAATCTGATTTGTGGTGAGGGAGAGAGATAAAAGCTCATTTAGGAACGACATGAACATGCTGCGTAGGTAGCTGTTTATCAGTAAATATCTCCACTGAGATTAAGAAAAGCAGTAGCTTAATAAATTAAGTACTTCCTGGTATGGTTACTGTACTGGTAACTCCCAAAAGAATCTGGATTGTGGTGAGGGAACAGAGAAAAAAGCTCATTTAGGACGACATGAACATGCTGGTAGGCAGCTGTATATCAGGGAGTAAACCTTCTGAGAATAAAAAAGCTGGAGCTTGTTAAGGTAATTACACAGGTAAAGGATAATGTACTGGGAACTCCTCAGAAGAATCTGATTTGTGGTGAGGGGAGAGAGATAAAAGCTCATTTAGGAACGCATTACATGCTGCGTAGGTAGCTGTTTATCAGTAAATATCTCCACTGAGATTAAGAAACAGTAGCTTAATAAATTAAGTACTTCCTGGTATGGTTACTGTACTGGTAACTCCCCAAAAGAATCTGGATTGTGGTGAGGGAACAGAGAAAAAAGCTCATTTAGGACCTGACACTGAAGGGGGTAGGCAGCTGTATATCAGGGAGTAAATTCTGAGATAAAAAAGCAGTAGCTTAATAAATTAAGTACTTCCAGGGGAAAGGATAATGTACTGGGAACTCCTCAGAAGAATCTGATTTGTGGTGAGGGAGAGAGAAAAAAGCTCATTTAGGAACGCACTTACAAGCTGGTAGGTAGCTGTTTATCAGGGAGTAAACCTTCTGAGATAAAAACAGTGCTTTTTAAGTAATTACCTGGTATGGATACTGTACTGGTAACTCCTCAAAAGAATCTGGATTGTGGTGAGGGAACAGAGATAAAAGCTCATTTAGGAACGACTGAACATGCTGCATAGGCAGCTGTTTATCAGTAAATATCTCTTCTGAGATTAAGAAAAGCAGTAGCTTAATAAATTAAGTACTTCCTGGATGGATACTGTACTGGTAACTCCCAAAAGAATCTGATTGTGGTGAGGGAACAGAGAAAAAGCTCATTTAGGACCTGCACTTACGAAGGGTAGGCAGCTGTTTATCAGTAAATATCTCCACTGAGATAAAAAAGCAGTAGCTTGTTAAGTAATTACCTGGTATGGATACTGTACTGGTAACTCCCAAAAGAATCTGGATTGTGGTGAGGGAACAGAGAAAAAAGCTCATTTAGGAACGACATGCATGCTTACGTAGGTAGCTGTTTATCAGTAAATATCTCCACTGGATTAAGAAAAGCAGTAGCTTAATTTAAGTACTTCCTGGGGATGGATACTGTACTGGGAACTCCCAAAGAATCTGGATTGTGGTGAGGGAACAGAGAAAAAAGCTCATTTAGGACCTGACATGGGGGTAGGCAGCTGTTTATCAGTAAATATCTCCACTGAGATTAAAAAAGCAGTAGCTTAATAAATAAGTACTTCCTGGTATGGATACTGTACTGGTAACTCCCAAAGAATCTGGATTGTGGTGAGGGAACAGAGAAAAAAGCTCATTTAGGAACCTGCACATGAAGGGGGTAGGCAGCTGTATATCAGGGAAATATCTCCACTGAGATTAAAAAAGCAGTAGCTTAATAAATTAAGTACTTCCTGGGGAAAGGATAATGTACTGGGAACTCCTCCAAAAGAATCTGATTTGTGGTGAGGGGAGAGAGAAAAAGCTCATTTAGGACCTGCATTACAAGGGTAGGCAGCTGTTTATCAGTAAATATCTCCACTGAGATTAAAAACAGTAGCTTAATTAAGTACTTCCTGGTATGGATACTGTACTGGTAACTCCCCAAAAGAATCTGGATTGTGGTGAGGGAACAGAGAAAAAAGCTCATTTAGGAACGACATGAACATGCTTACGGTAGCTGTATATCAGGGAGTAAACCTTCTGAGATTAAGAAAAGCAGTAGCTTAATAATTAAGTACTTCCTGGGGATGGATAATGTACTGGGAACTCCTCAAAGAATCTGGATTGTGGTGAGGGAACAGAGAAAAAGCTCATTTAGGAACGACATGACATGCTGCGTAGGCAGCTGTTTATCAGTAAATATCTCCACTGAGATTAAGAAACAGCTAGCTTAATTAAGGTAATTACACTGGGATGGATACTGTACTGGTAACTCCCAAAGAATCTGGATTTGTGGTGAGGGAACAGAGAAAAAGCTCATTTAGAACGACATGAACATGCTGCGTACGTAGCTGTTTATCAGTAAATATCTCCACTGAGATTAAAAAAGTAGCTTAATAAATTAAGTACTTCCTGGTATGGATAATGTACTGGTAACTCCTCAAAAGAATCTGGATTTGTGGTGAGGGAACAGAGAAAAAAGCTCATTTAGGACGCACTTACGATGGGTAGGCAGCTGTATATCAGGGAGTAAACCTTCTGACTGAATTAAAAAAGCAGCTGGAGCTTGTTAAGGTAATTACACAGGGGAAATAATGTACTGGGAACTCCAGAAAAATCTGATTTGTGGTGAGGGGAGAGAGAAAAAAGCTCATTTAGGAACGACATGAACATGCTGCGTAGGTAGCTGTTTATCAGTAAATATCTCCACTGAGATTAAAAACAGTAGCTTAATAAATAAGTACTTCCTGGTATGGTTACTGTACTGGTAACTCCCAAAAGAATCTGGATTGTGGTGAGGGGAACAGAGAAAAAGCTCATTTAGGACCTGCACTTACGAAGGGTAGGCAGCTGTATATCAGGGAGTAAATTCTGAGATTAAAAACAGCTGGAGCTTAATTAAGGTAATTACACAGGGGAAAGGATAATGTACTGGGAACTCCTCAGAAGAATCTGATTGTGGTGAGGGGAGAGAGATAAAAGCTCATTTAGGAACGACATTACATGCTGCGTAGGTAGCTGTTTATCAGTAAATATCTCCACTGAGATTAAGAAAAGCAGTAGCTTAATAAATTAAGTACTTCCTGGTATGGATACTGTACTGGTAACTCCCAAAAGAATCTGGATTGTGGTGAGGGAACAGAGAAAAAAGCTCATTTAGGACCTGCCTTACGAAGGGGGTAGGCAGCTGTTTATCAGGGAGTAAACCTTCTGAGATTAAGAAACAGCTGGAGCTTGTTAAGGTAATTACACAGGTAAAGGTTACTGTACTGGGAACTCCTCAAAAGAATCTGATTTGTGGTGAGGGAAGAGAAAAAAGCTCATTTAGGAACGACATGAACATGCTGCGTAGGCAGCTGTTTATCAGGGAAAATCTCCACTGAGATTAAGAAAAGCAGTAGCTTAATAATTAAGTACTTCCTGGTATGGATACTGTACTGGTAACTCCCAAAAGAATCTGATTGTGGTGAGGGGAACAGAGAAAAAAGCTCATTTAGGACCTGCACTTACGAAGGGTAGGCAGCTGTTTATCAGTAAATATCTCCACTGAGATTAAGAAACAGCTAGCTTGTTAAGTAATTACCTGGTATGGATACTGTACTGGGAACTCCCAAAAGAATCTGGATTGTGGTGAGGGAACAGAGAAAAAAGCTCATTTAGGAACGACATGACATGCTGCGTAGGTAGCTGTTTAGGGAGTAAATATCTGACTGAGATTAAGAAAAGCAGTAGCTTAATAATTAAGTACTTCCTGGTAAAGGATTACTGTACTGGTAACTCCCAAAAATCTGGATTGTGGTGAGGGAACAGAGAAAAAAGCTCATTTAGGACCTGCACTTACGAAGGGGTAGGCAGCTGTATATCAGGGAGTAAACCTTCTGAGAATAAAAACAGCTGGAGCTTGTTAAGGTAATTACACAGGGGAAAGGATAATGTACTGGGAACTCCTCAGAAGAATCTGATTTGTGGTGAGGGAGAGAGATAAAAGCTCATTTAGGAACGACATGAACATGCTGCGTAGGCAGCTGTTATCAGTAAATATCTCCACTGAGATTAAGAAAAGCAGGAGCTTAATAAATTAAGTACTTCCTGGTATGGTTACTGTACTGGGAACTCCCCAAAAGAATCTGGATTGTGGTGAGGGAACAGAGAAAAAGCTCATTTAGGACCTGCACTTACGAAGGGGGTAGGCAGCTGTATATCAGGGAGTAAACCTTCTGAGAATAAAAAAGCAGCTGGAGCTTGTTAAGGTAATTACACAGGGGAAAGGATAATGTACTGGGAACTCCTCAAAAGAATCTGATTTGTGGTGAGGGGAGAGAGATAAAAGCTCATTTAGGAACGACATGAACATGCTGCGTAGGTAGCTGTTTATCAGTAAATATCTCCACTGAGATTAAGAAAAGCAGTAGCTTAATAAATTAAGTACTTCCTGGTATGGATACTGTACTGGTAACTCCCAAAAGAATCTGGATTGTGGTGAGGGAACAGAGAAAAAAGCTCATTTAGGACCTGCACTTACGAAGGGTAGGCAGCTGTATATCAGGGAGTAAACCTTCTGAGATAAAAACAGCTGGAGCTTGTTAAGGTAATTACACAGGGGAAAGGATAATGTACTGGGAACTCCTCAGAAGAATCTGATTTGTGGTGAGGGGAGAGAGATAAAAGCTCATTTAGGAACGACATGAACATGCTGCGTAGGTAGCTGTTTATCAGTAAATATCTCCACTGAGATAAAAAAAGCAGCAGCTTAATAAATTAAGTACTTCCTGGTATGGTACTGTACTGGTAACTCCCAAAAGAATCTGGATTGTGGTGAGGGAACAGAGAAAAAGCTCATTTAGGACCTGCACTTACATGGCATAGGCAGCTGTATATCAGGGAGTAAACCTTCTGAGAATAAAAACAGCAGTAGCTTGTTTAAGTAATTCACAGGGGAAAGGATAATGTACTGGGAACTCCTCAGAAGAATCTGATTTGTGGTGAGGGGAGAGAAAAAGCTCATTTAGGAACGACATTAACATGCTGCGTAGGTAGCTGTTTATCAGTAAATATCTCCACTGAGATTAAGAAAAGCAGTAGCTTAATAAATTAAGTACTTCCTGGTATGGTTACTGTACTGGTAACTCCCCAAAAGAATCTGGATTGTGGTGAGGGAACAGAGAAAAAAGCTCATTTAGGACCTGCACTTACGAAGGGGGTAGGCAGCTGTATATCAGGGAGTAAACCTTCTGAGAATAAAAACAGCTGGAGCTTGTTAAGGTAATTACACAGGGGAAAGGATAATGTACTGGGAACTCCTCAGAAGAATCTGATTTGTGGTGAGGGGAGAGAGATAAAAGCTCATTTAGGAACGACATGAACATGCTGCGTAGGTAGCTGTTTATCAGTAAATATCTCCACTGAGATTAAGAAAAGCAGTAGCTTAATAAATTAAGTACTTCCTGGTATGGTTACTGTACTGGTAACTCCCCAAAAGAATCTGGATTGTGGTGAGGGAACAGAGAAAAAAGCTCATTTAGGACCTGCACTTACGAAGGGGGTAGGCAGCTGTATATCAGGGAGTAAACCTTCTGAGAATAAAAACAGCTGGAGCTTGTTAAGGTAATTACACAGGGGAAAGGATAATGTACTGGGAACTCCTCCGAAGAATCTGATTTGTGGTGAGGGGAGAGAGATAAAAGCTCATTTAGGAACGACATGAACATGCTGCGTAGGTAGCTGTTTATCAGTAAATATCTCCACTGAGATTAAAAAAGCAGTAGCTTAATAAATTAAGTACTTCCTGGTATGGTTACTGTACTGGTAACTCCCCAAAAGAATCTGGATTGTGGTGAGGGAACAGAGAAAAAAGCTCATTTAGGACCTGCACTTACGAAGGGGGTAGGCAGCTGTATATCAGGGAGTAAACCTTCTGAGAATAAAAACAGCTGGAGCTTGTTAAGGTAATTACACAGGGGAAAGGATAATGTACTGGGAACTCCTCAGAAGAATCTGATTTGTGGTGAGGGGAGAGAGATAAAAGCTCATTTAGGAACGACATGAACATGCTGCGTAGTAGCTGTTTATCAGTAAATATCTCCACTGAGATTAAGAAAAGCAGTAGCTTAATAAATTAAGTACTTCCTGGTATGGTTACTGTACTGGTAACTCCCCAAAAGAATCTGATTGTGGTGAGGGAACAGAGAAAAAAGCTCATTTAGGACCTGCACTTACGAAGGGGGTAGGCAGCTGTATATCAGGGAGTAAACCTTCTGAGAATAAAAACAGCTGGAGCTTGTTAAGGTAATTACACAGGGGAAAGGATAATGTACTGGGAACTCCTCAGAAGAATCTGATTTGTGGTGAGGGGAGAGAGATAAAAGCTCATTTAGGAACGACATGACATGCTGCGTAGGTAGCTGTTTATCAGTAAATATCTCCACTGTGATTAAGAAAAGCAGTAGCTTAATAATTAAGTACTTCCTGGTATGGTTACTGTACTGGGTAACTCCCCAAAAGAATCTGGATTGTGGTGAGGGAACAGAGAAAAAAGCTCATTTAGGACCTGCACTTACAAGGGGTAGGCAGCTGTATATCAGGGAGTAAACCTTCTGAGAATAAAAACAGCTGGAGCTTGTTAAGGTAATTACACAGGGAAAGGATAATGTACTGGGAACTCCTCAGAAGAATCTGATTTGTGGTGAGGGGAGAGAGATAAAAGCTCATTTAGGAACGACATGAACATGCTGCGTAGGTAGCTGTTTATCAGTAAATATCTCCACTGAGATTAAGAAAAGCAGTAGCTTAATAAATTAAGTACTTCCTGGTATGGTTACTGTACTGGTAACTCCCCAAAAGAATCTGGATTGTGGTGAGGGAACAGAGAAAAAAGCTCATTTAGGACCTGCCTTACGAAGGGGGTAGGCAGCTGTATATCAGGGAGTAAACCTTTGAGAATAAAAACAGCTGGAGCTTGTTAAGGTAATTACACAGGGGAAAGGATAATGTACTGGGAACTCCTCAGAAGTAATCTGATTTGTGGTGAGGGGAGAGAGATAAAAGCTCATTTAGGAACGACATGAACATGCTGCATACGTAGCTGTTTATCAGTAAATATCTCCACTGAGATTAAGAAAAGCAGTAGCTTAATGAATTAAGTACTTCCTGGTATGGTTACTGTACTGGTAACTCCCCAAAAGAATCTGGATTGTGGTGAGGGAACAGAGAAAAAAGCTCATTTAGGACCTGCACTTACGAAGGGGGTAGGCAGCTGTATCAGGGAGTATCTCTTCTGAGAATAAAAACAGCTGGAGCTTGTTAAGGTAATTACCAGGGAAAGGATAATGTACTGGGAACTCCTCAGAAGAATCTGATTTGTGGTGAGGGGAGAGAGATAAAAGCTCATTTAGGAACGACATGAACATGCTGCGTAGGTAGCTGTTTATCAGTAAATATCTCCACTGAGATTAAGAAAAGCAGTAGCTTAATAAATTAAGTACTTCCTGGTATGGTTACTGTACTGGTAACTCCCCAAAAGAATCTGGATTGTGGTGAGGGAACAGAGAAAAAAGCTCATTTAGGACCTGCACTTACGAAGGGGGTAGGCAGCTGTATATCAGGGAGTAAACCTTCTGACAATAAAAACAGCTGGAGCTTGTTAAGGTAATTACACAGGGGAAAGGATAATGTACTGGGAACTCTCAGAAGAATCTGATTTGTGGTGAGGGGAGAGAGATAAAAGCTCATTTAGGAACGACATGAACATGCTGCGTAGGTAGCTGTTTATCAGTAAATATCTCCACTGAGATTAAGAAAAGCAGTAGCTTAATAAATTAAGTACTTCCTGGTATGGTTACTGTACTGGTAACTCCCCAAAAGAATCTGGATTGTGGTGAGGGAACAGAGAAAAAAGCTCATTTAGGACCTGCACTTACGAAGGGGGTAGGCAGCTGTATATCAGGGAGTAAACCTTCTGAGAATAAAAACAGCTGGAGCTTGTTAAGGTAATTACACAGGGGAAAGGATAATGTACTGGGAACTCCTCAGAAGAATCTGATTTGTGGTGAGGGGAGAGAGATAAAAGCTCATTTAGGAACGACATGAACATGCTGCGTAGGTAGATGTTTATCAGTAAATATCTCCACTGAGATTAAGAAAAGCAGTAGCTTAATAAATTAAGTACTTCCTGGTATGGTTACTGTACTGGTAACTCCCCAAAAGAATCTGGATTGTGGTGAGGGAACAGAGAAAAAAGCTCATTTAGGACCTGCACTTACGAAGGGGGTAGGCAGCTGTATATCAGGGAGTAAACCTTCTGAGAATAAAAACAGCTGGAGCTTGTTAAGGTAATTACACAGGGGAAAGGATAATGTACTGGGAACTCCTCAGAAGAATCTGATTTGTGGTGAGGGGAGAGAGATAAAAGCTCATTTAGGAACGACATGAACATGCTGCGTAGGTAGCTGTTTATCAGTAAATATCTCCACTGAGATTAAGAAAAGCAGTAGCTTAATAAATTGAGTACTTCCTGGGATGGTACTGTACTGGTAACTCCCCAAAAGAATCTGGATTGTGGTGAGGGAACAGAGAAAAAGCTCATTTAGACCTGCACTTACGAAGGAGGTAGGCAGCTGTATATCAGGAGTAAACCTTCTGAGAATAAAAACAGCTGGAGCTTGTTAAGGTAATTACACAGGGGAAAGGATAATGTACTGGGAACTCCTCAGAAGAATCTGATTTGTGGTGAGGCAGAGAGATAAAAGCTCATTTAGGAACGACATGAACATGCTGCATAGGTAACCTTTTATCAGTAAATATCTCCACTGAGATTAAGAAAAGCAGGGCTGGGGATATGGCCTAGTGGCTAGAGTGCCTGCCTCATATACATGAGGCCCTGGGTTCGATTCTCCAGCAGCACATATACAGAAAATGGCCAGAAGTGGTGCTGTGGCTCAAGTGGCAGAGTGATAGCCTTGAGCAAAAAGAAGCCAGGGGACAGTGCTCAGGGCCTGAGTCCAAGCCCCAGAACTGGCCAAAAAAAAAAAAAAGAAAAAGCAGTAGCTTAATAAATTAAGTACTTCCTGGTATGGTTACTGTACTGGTAAGTCCCCAAAGAATCTTTATTGTGGTGAGGGAACAGAGAAAAAAGCTCATTAAGGTCCTGCACTTAGGAAGGGTGTAGGCAGTTGTATAACAGGGAGGTAAACCTTCTGAGAATAAAAACAGCTGGAGCTTGTTAAGGTAATTACACAGGGGAAAGGATAATGTACTGGGAACTCCTCAGAAGAATCTGATTTGTGGTGAGGGGAGAGAGATAAAAGCTCATTTAGGAACGACATGAACATGCTGCATAGGTAACCTTTTATCAGTAAATATCTCCACTGAGATTAAGAAAAGCAGGGCTGGGGATATGGCCTAGTGGCAAGAGTGCCTGCCTCATATACATGAGGCCCTGGGTTCGATTCTCCAGCACCACATATACAGAAAATGGCCAGAAGTGGCGCTGTGGCTCAAGTGGCAGAGTGCTAGCCTTGAGCAAAAAGAAGCCAGGGACAGTGCTCAGGCCCTGAGTCCAAGCCCCAGAACTGGCCAAAAAAAAAAAAAAAAAAAAAAAAAGAAAAGCAGTAGGTTAATAAATTAAGTACTTCCCTGTATGGTTACTGTACTGGTAACTCCCCAAAAGAATCTGGATTGTGGTGAGGGAACAGAGAAAAATCTCATTTAGGACCTGCACTTACGAATTGGGTAGGCAGCTGTTTATCAGGGAGTAAACCTTCTGGGAATAAAAACAGCTGGAGCTTGTTAAGGTAATTACACAGGGGAAAGGATAATGTACTGGAACTCCTCAGAAGAATCTGATTTGTGGTGAGGGGAGAGAGATAAAAGCACATTTAGGAACGACATGAATATGCTGCGTAAGTAGCTGTTTATCAGTAAATATCTCCACTGAGATAAAGAAAAGCAGCAGCTTAATAAATTAAGTACTTCCTGGTATGGTTACTGTACTGGTAACTCCCCAAAAGAATCTGGATTGTGGTGAGGGAACAGAGAAAAAAGCTCATTTAGGACCTGCACTTACGAAGGGGGTAGGCAGCTGTATATCAGGGAGTAAACCTTCTGAGAATATAAACAGCTGGAGCTTCTTAAGGTAATTACACAGGGGAAAGGATAATGTACTGGGAACTCCTCAGAAGAATCTGATTTGTGGTGAGGGGAGAGAGATAAAAGCTCATTTAGGAACGACATGAACATGCTGCATAGGTAACCTTTTATCAGTAAATATCTCCAATGAGATAAAGAAAAGCTGTAGCTTAATAAATTAAGGACTTGCTGGTATGGTTACTGTACTGGTAACTCCCCAAAAGAATCTGGACTGTGGTGAGGGAACAGAGAAATAAGCTCATTTAGGACCTGCACTTACGAAGGGGGTAGGCAGCTGTATATCAGGGAGTAAACCTTCTGAGAATAAAAACAGCTGGAGCTTGTTAAGGTAATTACACAGGGGAAAGTAAATGTAATGGGAACTCCTTAGAAGAATCTGATTTGTGGTGAGGGGAGAGAGATAAAAGGTCATTTAGGAACGACATGAACATGCTGCGTAGGTAGCTGTTTATCAGTAAATATCTCCACTGCGATTAAGAAAAGCAGTATCTTAATAAATTAAGTACTTCCTGGTATGGTTACTGTACTGTTAACTCCCCAAAAGAATCTGGATTGTGGTGAGGGAACAGAGAAAAACTCATTTAGGACCTGCACTTACGAAGGGGGTAGGCAGCTGTATATCAGGGGAGTAAACCTTCTGAGAATAAAAAGAGCTGGAACTTGTTAAGGTAATTACACCGGGGAAAGGATAATGTACTGGGAACTCCTCAGAAGAATCTGATTTGTGGTGAGGGGAGAGAGATAAAAGCTCATTTAGGAACGACATGAACATGCTGCGTAGGTAGCTGTTTATCAGTAAATATCTCCACTGAGATTAAGAAAAGCAGTAGCTTAATAAATAAGTACTTCCTGGTATGGTTACTGTACTGGTAACTCCCCAAAAGAATCTGGATTGTGGTGAGGGAACAGAGAAAAAAGCTCATTTAGGACTTGCTCTTACGAAGGGGGTAGGCAGCTGTATATCAGGGAGTAAACCTTCTGAGAATAAAAACAGCTGGAGCTCGTTAAGGTAATTACACAGGGGAAAGGATAATGTACTGGAAACTCCTCAGAAGAATCTGATTTGTGGTGAGGGGAGAGAGATAAAAGCTCATTTAGGAACGACATGAACATGCTGTATAGGTAACCATTTATCAGTAAATATCTCCACTGAGATTAAGAAAAGCAGGGCTGGATATATGGCCTAGAGGCAAGAGTGCCTGCCTCATATATATGAGGCCCTGGGTTCGATTCTCCAGCACCACATATACAGAAAATGGCCAGAAGTGGCGCTGTGGCTCAAGTGGCAGAGTGCTAGCCTTGAGCAAAAAGAAGCCAGGGACAGTGCTCAGGCCCTGAGTCCAAGCCCCAGAACTGGCCAAAAAAAAAAAAAAAAAAAAAAGAAAAGCAGTAGCTTAATAAATTAAGTACTTCCTGGTATGGTTACTGTACTGGTAACTCCCCAAAAGAATCTGGATTGTGGTGAAGGAACAGAGAAAAAAGCTCATTTAGGACCTGCACTTACGAAGGGGGTAGGCAGCTGTATATCAGGGAGTAAACCTTCTGAGAATAAAAACAGCTGGAGCTTGTTTAGCTAAATACACAGGGGAAAGGATAATGTACTGGGAAACTCCTCAGAAGATCTGATTTGTGGTGAGGGGAGAGAGATAAAAGCTCATTTAGGAACGACATGAATATGCTGCATAGGTAACCTTTTATCAGTAAATATCTCCACTGAGATTAAGAAAAGCAGGGCTGGGGATATGGCCTAGTGGCTAGAGTGCCTGCCTCATATACATGAGGCCCTGGGTTCGATTCTCCAGCACCACATATACAGAAAATGGCCAGAAGTGGTGCTGTGGCTCAAGTGGCAGAGTGCTATCCTTGAGCAAAAAGAAGCCAGGGACAGTGCTCAGGGCCTGAGTCCAAGCCCCAGAACTGGCCAAAAAAAAAAAAAAAAAAAAAGAAAAGCAGTAGCTTAATAAATTAAGTACTTCCTGGTATGGTTACTGTACTGGTAACTCCCCAAAAGAATCTGGATTGTGGTGAGGGAACAGAGAAAAAAGCTCATTTAGGACCTGCACTTACGAAGGGGGTAGGCAGCTGTATATCAGGGAGTACACCTTCTGAGAATAAAAACAGCTGGAGCTTGTTAAGGTAATTACACAGGGGAAAGGATAATGTACTGGGAACTCCTCAGAAGAATCTGATTTGTGGTGAGGGGAGAGAGATAAAAGCTCATTTAGGAACGACATGACCATGCTGCGTAGGTAGCTGTTTATCTGTAAATATCTCCACTGAGATTAAGAAAAGCAGTAGCTTAATAAATTAAATACTTGCTGGTATGGTTACTGTACTGGTAACTCCCCAAAAGAATCTGGATTGTGGTGAGGGAACAGAGAAAAAAGCTCATTTAGGACCTGCACTTACGAGGGGGTAGGCAGCTGTATATCAGGGAGTAAACCTTCTGAGAATAAAAACAGCTGGAGCTTGTTAAGGTAATTACACAGGGGAAAGGATAATGTACTGGGAACTCCTCAGAAGAATCTGATTTGTGGTGAGGGGAGAGAGATAAAAGCTAATTTAGGAACGACATGAACATGCTGTGTAGGTAGCTGTTTATCGTAGATATCTCCACTGAGATTAAGAAAAGCAGTAGCTTAATAAATTAAGTACTTCCTGGTATGGTTACTGTACTGGTAACTCCCCAAAAGAATCTGGATTGTGGTGAGGAACAGAGAAAAAGCACATTTAGGACTGCACTTACGAAGGGGGTAGGCAGCTGTTATATCAGGGACTAAACCTTCTGAGAATAAAAAACTGCTCGAGCTTGTTAAGGTAAATTACACAGGGGAAAGGATAATGTACTGGGAACTCCTCAGAAGAATCTGATTTGTGGTGAGGGGGAGAGAGATAAAAGCTCATTTAGGAACGACATGAACATGCTGCGTAGGTAGCTGTTTATCAGTAAATATCTCCACTGAGATTAAGAAAAGCAGTAGCTTAATAAATTAAGTACTTCCTGGTATGGTTACTGTACTGGTAACTCCCCCAAAGAATCTGGATTGTGGTGAGGGAACAGAGAAAAAAGCTCATTTAGGACCTGCACTTACGAAGGGGTTAGGCACCTGTATATCAGGGAGTAAACCTTCTGAGAATAAAAACAGCTGGGAGCTTGTTAAGGTAATTACACAGGGGAAAGGATAATGTACTGGGGAACTCCTCAGAAGAATCTGAATTGTGGTGAGGGGAGAGAGATAAAAGCTCATTTAGGAACGACATGAACATGCTGCGTAGGTAGCTGTTTATCAGTAAATATCTCCAATGAGATAAGAAAAGCAGTAGCTTAATAAATTAAGTACTTCCTGGTATGGTTACTGTACTGATAACTCCCCAAAAGGATCTGGATTGTGGTGAGGGAACAGAGAAAAAGCTCATTATGACCTGCACTTACGAAGGGGGTAGGCAGCTGTATATCAGGAGTAAACCTTCTGAGAATAAAAACAGCTGGATCTTGTTAATGTAATTACACAGGGGAAAGGATAATGTACTGGGAACTCCTCAGAAGAATCTGATTTGTGGTGAGGGGGAGAGAGATAAAAGCTCATTTAGGAACGACATGAACATGCAGCTTAAGTAGCTGTTTATCAGTAAATATCTCCACTGAGATTAAGAAAAGCAGTAGCTTAATAAATTAAGTACTTCCTGGTATGGTTACTGTACTGGTAACTCCCCAAAAGAATCTGGATTGTGGTGAGGGAACAGAGAAAAAAGCTCATTTAGGACCTGCACTTACGAAGGGGGTAGGCAGCTGTATATCAGGGAGTAAACCTTCTGAGAATAAAAACAGCTGGAGCTTGTTAAGGTAATTACACAGGGGAAAGATAATGTACTGGGAACTCCTCAGAAGAATCTGATTTGTGGTGAGGGGAGAGAGATAAAAGCTCATTTAAGAACGACATGAACATGCTGCGTAGTTAGGTGTTTATCAGTAAATATCTCCACTGAGATTAAGAAATGCAGTAGCTTAATAAATTAAGTACTTCCTGGTATGGTTAATGGACTGGTAACTCCCCAAAAGAATCTGGATTGTGGTGAGGGAACAGAGAAAAAGCTCATTTAGGACCTGCACTTACGAAGGGGGTAGGCAGCTGTATATCAGGGAGTAAACCTTCTGAGAATAAAAACAGCTGGAGCTTGTTAAGGCAATTACACAGGGGAAAGGATAATGTACTGGGAACTCCTCAGAAGAATCTGATTTGTGGTGAGGGGAGAGAGATAAATGCTCATTTAGGAATGACATGAACATGCTGCGTAGGTAGCTGTTTATCAGTAAATATCTCCACTGAGATAAAGAAAAGCAGCAGCTTAATAAATTAAGTACTTCCTGGTATGGTTACTGTACTGGTAACTCCCCAAAAGAATCTGGATTGTGGTGAGGGAACAAAGAAAAATGCTCATTTAGGACCTGCACTTACGAAGGGGGTAGGCAGCTGTATATCAGGGAGTTAACCTTCTGAGAATAAAAACAGCTGGAGCTTGTTAAGGTAATTACACAGGGGAAAGGATAATGTACTGGGAACTCCTCAGAAGAATCTGATTTGTGGTGAGGGGAGAGAGATAAAAGCTCATTTAGGAACGACATGAACATGCTGCATAGGTAACCTTTTATCAGTAAATATCTCCACTGAGATTAAGAAAAGCAGGGCTGGGGATATGGCCTAGTGGCTAGAGTGCCAGCCTCATATACATGAGGGCCCTGGGTTCGATTCTCCAGCACCATATATACAGAAAATGGCCAGAAGTGGCGCTGTGGCTCAAGTGGCAGAGTGCTAGCCTTGAGCAAAAAGAAGCCAGGGAAAGTGCTCAGGCCCTGAGTCCAAGCCCCAGAACTGGCCAAAAAAAAAAAAAAAAAAAAAAAAAAAGAAAAGCAGTAGCTTAAAAAATTAAGTACTTCCTGGTATGGTTACTGTACTGTTAACTCCCCAAAAGAGTCTGCATTGTGGTGAGGGAACAGAGAAAAAAGCTCATTTAGGACCTGCACTTACGAAGGGGGTAGGCAGCTGTATATCAGGGAGTAAACCTTCTGAGAATAAAAACAGCTGGAGCTTGTTAAGGTAATTACACAGGGGAAAGGATAATGTACTGGGAACTCCTCAGAAGAATCTGAATTGTGGTGAGGGGAGAGAGATAAAAGCTCATTTAGGAACGACATGAACATGCTGCGTAGGTAGCTGTTTATCGGTAAATATCTCCACTGAGATTAAGAAAAGCAGTAGCTTAATAAATTAAGTACTTCCTGGTATGGTTACTGTACTGGTAACTCCCCAAAAGAATCTGGATTGTGGTGAGGAACAGAGAAAAAGCACATTTAGGACCTGCACTTACGAAGGGGTTAGGCAGCTGTATATCAGGGACTAAACCTTCTGAGAATAAAAACAGCTGGTGCTTGTTAAGGTAATTACACAAGGGAAAGGATAATGTACTGGGAACTCCTCAGAAGAATCTGATTTGTGGTGAGGGGAGAGAGATAAAAGCTCATTTAGGAACGACATGAACATGCTGCGTAGGTAGCTGTTTATCAGTACATATCTCCACTGAGATTAAGAAAAGCAGTAGCTTAATAAATTAAGTACTTCCTGGTATGGTTACTGTACTGGTAACTCCCCAAAAGAATCTGGATTGTGGTGAGGGAACAGAGAAAAAAGCTCATTTAGGACCTGCACTTACGAAGGGGGGTAGGCAGCTGTAAATCAGGGAGTAAACCTTCTGAGAATAAAAACAGCTGGAATTTGTTAAGGTAATTACACAGGGGAAAGGATAATGTATTGGGAACTCTTCAGAAGAATCTGATTTGTGGTGAGGGGAGAGAGATAAAAGCTCATTTAGGAACGACATGAACATGCTGCGTAGGTAGCCTGTTTATCAGTAAATATCTCCACTGAGATTAAGAAAAGCAGTATCTTAATAAATTAAGTACTTCGAGGTATGGTTATTGTACTGGTAACACCCCAAAAAAATTGGATTGTGGTGAGGGAACAGAGAAAAAATCTCATTTAGGACCTGCACTTACGAAGGGGGTAGGGAGCTGTATATCAGGGAGTAAACCCTCTGAGAATAAAAACACCTTGAGCTTGTTAAGGTAATTACACAGGGGAAAGAATAAAGTACTGGGAAATCCTCAGAAGAATCTGATTTGTGGGGACGGGAGAGAGATAAAAGCTCATTTATGTACGACATGAACATGCTGCGTATGTAGCTCTTTATCAGTAAATATCTCCACTGAGATTAAGAAAAGCAGTAGCTTAATAATTAAGTACTTCCTGGTATGGTTACTGTACTGGTCATTCCCAAAAAGAATCTGGATTGTGGTGAGGGAACAGAGAAAAAAAGCTCATTTAGGACCTGCACTTACGAAGGGGGTAGGCAGCTGTATATCAGGATTATCGCTTCTCAGAATAAAAACAGCAGGAGCTTGTTAAGATAATTACACAGGGGAAAGGATAATGTACTGGGAACTCCTCAGAAGAATCTGATTTGTGGTGAGGGGAGGAGAGAGATAAAAGCTCATTTAGGAATGATATGAACATGCAGCATACGTCACTGTTTATCAGTAAATATCTCCACTGAGATTTAGAAAAGCAGTAGCTTATAAATTAAGTACTTCCTGGTATGGTCACTGTACTGGTAACTCCCCAAAAGAATCTGGATTGTGGTGAGGGAACAGAGAAAAAAGCTCATTTAAGACCTGCACTTACGAAGGTGGTAGGCATCTGTATATCAGGGAGTAAACCTTCTGAGATAAAAAACAGCTGGAGCTTTGTTAAGGTAATTACACAGGGGAAAGGATAATGTACTGGGAACTCCTCAGAAGAATCTGATTTGTGGTGAGGGGAGAGAGATAAAAGCTTATTTAGGAACGAAATGAACATGCTGCGTAGGTAGCTGTTTATCAGTAAATATGTCCACTGAGATTAAGAAAAGCAGTAGCTTAATAACATTAAGTACTTCCCGGTATGGTTACTGTACTGTAACTCCCCAAAAGAATCTGGATTGTGGTGAGGGAACAGAGAAAAAGCTCTTTTAGGACCTGCACTTACGAAGGGGGGTAGGCAGCTGTATATCAGGGAGTATCGCTTCTGAGAATAAAAACAGCTAGAGCTTGTTAAGGTAATTACACAGGGGAAAGGATAATATACTGGGAACTCCTCAGAAGAATCTGATTTGTGGTGAGGGGAGTGAGATAAAAGCTTATTTAGGAACGACATGTACATGCAGCATACGTAGCTGTTTATCAGTAAATATCTACACTGAGATTAAGAAAAGCAGTAGCTTAATAATTAAGTACTTCCTGGTATGGATACTGTACTGGTAACTCCCCAAAAGAATCTGGATTGTGGTGAGGGAACAGAGAAAAAAAGCTCATTTAGGACCTGTACTTACGAAGGGGGCAGGCAGTTGTATATCAGGGAGTAAACCTTCTGAGAATAAAAACAGCTGGAGCTTGTTAAGGTAATTACACAGGGGAAAGGATAATGTACTGGGAACTCCTAAGAAGAATCTGATTTGTGATGAGGGGGAGAGAGATAAAAGCTCATTTAGGAACGACATGAACATGCTGCGTAGGTAGCTGTTTATCAGTAAATATCTCCACTGAGATTAAGAAAAGCAGTAGCTTAATAAATTAAGTACTTCCTGGTATGGATACTGTACTGGTAACTCCCCAAAAGAATCTGGATTGTGGTGAGGGAACAGAGGAAAGAGCTCACTTAGGAACGACATGATCATGCTGCGTAGGTACCTGTTTATCAG
>NW_025958913.1:0-50095 GCF_023159225.1 Perognathus longimembris pacificus | reverse complement strand
ACAGTAACCATACCAGGAAGTACTTAATTTATTAAGCTACTGCTTTTCTTAATCTCAGTGGAGATATTTACTGATAAACAGCTACCTACGCAGCATGTTCATGTCGTTCCTAAATGAGCTTTTATCTCTCTGCCCTCACCACAAATCAGATTCTTCTGAGGAGTTCCCAGTACATTATCCTTTCCCCTGTGTAATTACCTTAACAAGCTCCAGCTGTTTTTATTCTCAGAAGGTTTACTCCCTGATATACAGCTGCCTACCCCCTTCGTAAGTGCAGGTCCTAAATGAGCTTTTTTCTCTGTTCCCTCACCACAATCCAGATTCTTTTGGGGAGTTACCAGTACAGTAACCATACCAGGAAGTACTTAATTTATTAAGCTACTGCTTTTCTTAATCTCAGTGGAGATATTTACTGATAAACAGCTACCTACGCAGCATGTTCATGTCGTTCCTAAATAAGCTTTTATCTCTCTGCCCTCACCACAAATCAGATTCTTCTAAGGAGTTCCCAGTACATTATCCTTTCCCCTGTGTAATTACCTTAACAAGCTCCAGCTGTTTTTATTCTCAGAAGGTTTACTCCCTGATATACAGCTGCCTACCCCTTCGTAAGTGCAGGTCCTAAATGAGCTTTTTTCTCTGTTCCCTCACCACAATCCAGATTCTTTTGGGGAGTTTCCAGTACAGTAACCATACCAGGAAGCACTTAATTTATTAAGCTACTGCTTTTCTTTTTTTTTTTTTTTTTTTTTTTTTTTTGGCCAGTCCTGGGCCTTGGACTCAGGGCCTGAGCACTGTCCCTGGCTTCTTCCCGCTCAAGGCTAGCACTCTTCCCCTTGAGCCACAGCGCCGCTTCTGGCCGTTTTCTGTATATGTGGTGCTGGGGAATCGAACCTAGGGCCTCGTGTATCCGAGGCAGGCACTCTTGCCACTAGGCTATATCCCCAGCCCGAAGCTACTGCTTTTCTTAATCTCAGTGGAGATATTTACTGATAAACAGCTACCTACGCAGCATTTTCATGTCGTTCCTAAATGAGCTTTTATCTCTCTGCCCTCACCACAAATCAGATTCTTCTGAGGAGTTCCCAGTACATTATCATTTCCCCTGTGTAATTACCTTAACAAGCTCCAGCTCTTTTTATTCTCAGAAGGTTTACTCCCTGATATACAGCTGCCTACCCCCTTCGTAAGTGCAGGTCCTAAATGAGCTTTTTTCTCTGTTCCCTCACCACAATCCAGATTCTTTTGGGGAGTTACCAGTACAGTAACCATACCAGGAAGTACTTAATTTATTAAGCTACTGCTTTTCTTAATCTCAGTGGAGATATTTACTGATAAACAGCTACCTACGCAGCATGTTCATGTCGTTCCTAAATAAGCTTTTATCTCTCTGCCCTCACCACAAATCAGATTCTTCTGAGGAGTTCCCAGTACATTATCCTTTCCCCTGTGTAATTACCTTAACAAGCTACAGCTGTTTTTATTCTCAGAAGGTTTACTCCCTGATATACAGCTGCCTACCCCCTTCGTAAGTGCAGGTCCTAAATGAGCTTTTTTCTCTGTTCCCTCACCACAATCCAGATTCTATTGGGGAGTTACCAGTACAGTAACCATACCAGGAAGTACTTAATTTATTAAGCTACTGCTTTTCTTAATCTCAGTGGAGACATTTTCTGATAAACAGCTACCTACGCAGCATGTTCATGTCGTTCCTAAATGAGCTTATATCTCTCTGCCCTCACCACAAATCAGATTCTTCTGAGGAGTTCCCAGTACATTATCCGTTCCTCTGTGTAATTACCTTAACAAGCTCCAGCTGTTTTTATTCTCAGAAGGTTTACTCCCTGATATACAGCTGCCTACCCCCTTCGTAAGTGCAGGTCCTAAATGAGCTTTTTTCTATGTTCCCTCACCACAATCCAGATTCTTTTGGGGAGTTACCAGTACAGTAACCATACCAGGAAGTACTTAATTTATTAAGCTACTGCTTTTCTTAATCTCAGTGGAGATATTTACTGATAAACAGCTACCTACGCAGCATGTTCATGTCGTTCCTAAATGAGCTTTTATCTCTCTGCCCTCACCACAAATCAGATTCTTCTGAGGAGTTCCTAGTACATTATCCTTTCCCCTGTGTAATTACCTTAACAAGCTCCAGCTGTTTTTATTCTCAGAAGGTTTACTCCCTGATATACAGCTGCCTACCCCCTTCGTAAGTGCAGGTCCTAAATGAGCTTTTTTCTCTGTTCCCTCACCACAATCCAGATTCTTTTGGGGAGTTACCAGTACAGTAACCATACCAGGAAGTACTTAATTTATTAAGCTACTGCTTTTCTTAATCTCAGTGGAGATATTTACTGATAAACAGCTACCTACGCAGCATGTTCATGTCGTTCCTAAATGAGCTTTTATCTCTCTGCCCTCACCACAAATCAGATTCTTCTGAGGAGTTCCCAGTACATTATCCTTTCCCCTGTGTAATTACCTTAACAAGCTCCAGCTGTTTTTATTCTCAGAAGGTTTATTCCCAGATATACAGCTGCCTACCCCCTTCGTAAGTGCAGGTCCTAAATGAGCTTTTTTCTCTGTTCCCTCACCACAATCCAGATTCTTTTGGGGAGTTACCAGTACAGTAACCATACCAGGAAGTACTTAATTTATTAAGCAACTGCTTTTCTTAATCTCAGTGGAGATATTTACTGATAAACAGCTACCTACGCAGCATGTTCATGTCGTTCCTAAATGAGCTTTTATCTCTCTGCACTCACCACAAATCAGATTCTTCTGAGGAGTTCCCAGTACATTATCCTTTCCGCTGTGTAATTACCTTAACAAGTTCCAGCTGTTTTTATTCTCAGAAGGTTTACTCCCTGATATACAGCTGCCTACCCCCTTCGTAAGTGCAGGTCCTAAATGAGCTTTTTTCTCTGTTCCCTCACCACAATCCAGATTCTTTTGGGGAGTTACCAGTACAGTAACCATACCAGGAAGTACTTAATTTATTAAGCTACTGCTTTTCTTAATCTCAGTGGAGATATTTACTGATAAACAGCTACCTACGCAGCATGTTCATGTCGTTCCTAAATGAGCTTTTATCTCTCTGCCCTCACCACAAATCAGATTCTTCTAAGGAGTTCCCAGTACATTATCCTTTCCCCTGTGTAATTACCTTAACAAGCTCCAGCTGTTTTTATTCTCAGAAGGTTTACTCCCTGATATACAGCTGCCTACCCCCTTCGTAAGTGCAGGTCTTAAATGAGCTTTTTCCTCTGTTCGCTCACCACAATCCAGATTCTTTTGGGGAGTTACCAGTACAGTAACCATACCAGGAAGTACTTAATTTATTAAGCTACTGCTTTTCTTAATCTCAGTGGAGATATTTACTGATAAACAGCTACCTACGCAGCATGTTCCTGTCGTTCCTAAATGAGCTTTTATCTCTCTGCCCTCACCACAAATCAGATTCTTCTGAGGAGTTCCCAGTACATTATCCTTTCCCCTGTGTAATTACCTTAACAAGCTCCAGCTGTTTTTATTCTCAGATGGTTTACTCCCTGATATACAGCTGCCTACCCCCTTCGTAAGTGCAGATCCTAAATGAGCTTTTTTCTCTGTTCCCTCACCACAATCCAGATTCTTTTGGGGAGTTACCAGTACAGTAACCATACCGGGAAGTACTTAATTTATTAAGCTACTGCTTTTCTTAATCTCAGTGGAGATATTTACTGATAAACAGCTACCTACGCAGCATGTTCATGTCGTTCCTAAATGAGCTTTTATCTATCTGCCCTCACCACAAATCAGATTATTCTGAGGAGTTCCCAGTACATTATCCTTTCCCCTGTGTAATTACCTTAATAAGCTCCAGCTGTTTTTATTCTCAGAAGGTTTCCTCCCTGATATACAGCTGCCTACCCCCTTCGTAAGTGCAGGTCCTAAATGAGCTTTTTTCTCTGTTCCCTCACCACAATCCAGATTCTTTTGGGGAGTTACCAGTACAGTAACCATACCAGGAAGTACTTAATTTATTAAGCTACTGCTTTTCTTAATCTCAGTGGAGATATTTACTGATAAACAGCTACCTACGCAGCATGTTCATGTCGTTCCTAAATGAGCTTTTATCTCTCTTCCCTCACCACAAATCTGATTCTTCTGAGGAGTTCCCAGTACATTATCCTTTCCCCTATTTAATTACCTTAACAAGCTCCAGCTGTTTTTATTCTCAGAAGGTTTACTTCCTGATATACAGCTGCCAACCCCCTTCGTAAGTGCAGGTCCTAAATGAGCTTTTTTCTCTGTTCCCTCCCCACAATCCAGATTCTTTTGGGGAGTTACCAGTACAGTAACCATACCAGGAAGTACTTAATTTATTAAGCTACTGCTTTTCTTAATCTCAGTGGAGATATTTACTGATAAACAGCTAACTACGCAGCATGTTCATGTCGTTCCTAAATGAGCTTTTATCTCTCTGCCCTCACCACAAATCAGATTCTTCTGAGGAGTTCCCAGTACATTATCCTTTCCCCTGTGTAATTACCTTAACAAGCTCCAGCTGTTTTTATTCTCAGAAGGTTTACTCCCTGATATACAGCTGCCTACCCCCTTCGTAAGTGCAGGTCCTAAATGAGCTTTTTTCTCTGTTCCCTCACCACAATCCAGATTATTTTGGGGAGTTACCAGTACAGTAACCATACCAGGAAGTACTTAATTTATTAAGATACTGCTTTTCTTAATCTCAGTGGAGATATTTACTGATAAACAGCTACCTACGCAGCATGTTCATGTCGTTCCTAAATGAGCTTTTATCTCTCTGCCCTCACCACAAATCAGATACTTCTGAGGAGTTCCCAGTACATTATCCTTTCCCCTGTGTAATTACCTTAACAAGCTCCAGCTGTTTTTATTCTCAGAAGGTTTCCTCCCTGATATACTGCTGCCTACCCCCTTCGTAAGTGCAGGTCCTAAATGAGCCTTTTTCTCTGTTCCCTCTCCACAATCCAGATTCTTTTGCGGAGTTACCAGTACAGTAACCATACCAGAAAGTACTTAATTTATTAAGCTACTGCTTTTCTTAATCTCAGTGGAGATATTTACTGATAAATAGCTACCTACGCAGCATGTTCATATCGTTCCTAAACGAGCTTTGATCTCTCTGCCCTCACCACAAATCAGATTCTTCTGAGGAGTTCCCAGTACATTATCCTTTCCCCTGTGTAATTACCTTAACAAGCTCCAGCTGTTTTTATTCTCAGAAGGTTTACTCCCTGATATACAGCTGCCTATCCCCTTCGTAAGTGCAGGTACTAAATGAGCTTTTTTGTCTGTTCCCTCACCACAATCCAGATTCTTTTGGGGAGTTACCAGTACAGTAACCATACCAGGAAGTACTTAATTTATTAAGCTACTGCTTTTCTTAATCTCAGTGGAGATATTTACTGATAAACAGCTACCTACGCAGCATGTTCATGTCGTTCCTAAATGAGCTTTTATCTCTTTGCCCTCACCACAAATCAGATTCTTCTGAGGAGTTCCCAGTACATTATCCTTTCCCCTGTGTAATTACCTTAACAAGCTCCAGCTGTTTTTATTCTCAGAAGGTTTACTCCCTGATATACAGCTGCCTACCCCCTTCGTAAGTGCAGGTCCTAAATGAGCTTTTTTCTCTGTTCCCTCACCACAATACAGATTCTTTTGGGGAGTTACCAGTACAGTAACCATACCAGGAAGTACTTAATTTATTAAGCTACTGCTTTTCTTAATCTCAGTGGAGATATTTACTGATAAACAGCTACCTACGCAGCATGTTCATGTCGTTCCTAAATGAGCTTTTATCTCTCTGCCCTCACCACAAATCAGATTCTTCTGAGGAGTTCCCAGTACATTATCCTTTCCCCTGTGTAATTACCTTAACAAGCTCCAGCTGTTTTTATTCTCAGAAGGTTTACTACCTGATATAGAGCTGCCTACCCCCTTCGTAAGTGCAGGTCCTAAATGAGCTTTTTTCTCTGTTCCCTCACCACAATCCAGATTCTTTTGGGGAGTTACCAGTACAGTAACCCTACCAGGAAGTACTTAATTTATTAAGCTACTGCTTTTCTTAATCTCAGTGGAGATATTTACTGATGAACAGCTACCTACGCAGCATGTTCATGTCGTTCCTAAATGAGCTTTTATCTCTCTGCCCTCACCACAAATCAGATTCTTCTGAGGAGTTCCCAGTACATTATCCTTTCCCCTGTGTAATTACCTTAACAAGCTCCAGCTGTTTTTATTCTCAGAAGGTTTCCTCCCTGATATACAGCTGCCTACCCCCTTCGTAAGTGCAGGTCCTAAATGAGCTTTTTTCTATGTTCCCTCACCACAATCCAGATTCTTTGGGGAGTTACCAGTACAGTAACCATACCAGGAAGTACTTAATTTATTAAGCTACTGCTTTTCTTAATCTCAGTGGAGATATTTACTGATAAACAGCTACCTACGCAGCATGTTCATGTCGTTCCTAAATGAGCTTTTATCTCTCTGCCCTCACCACAAATCAGATTCTTCTGAGGAGTTCCCAGTACATTATCCTTTCCCCTGTGTAATTACCTTAACAAGCTCCAGCTGTTTTTATTCTCAGAAGGTTTACTCCCTGATATACAGCTGCCTACCCCCTTCGTAAGTGCAGGTCCTAAATGAGCTTTTTTCTCTGTTCCCTCACCACAATCCAGATTCTTTTGGGGAGTTACCAGTACAGTAACCATACCAGGAAATACTTAATTTATTAAGCTACTGCTTTTCTTAATCTCAGTGGAGATATTTACTGATAAACAGCTACCTACGCAGCATGTTCATGTCGTTCCTAAATGAGCTTTTATCTCTCTGCCCTCACCACAAATCAGATTCTTCTGAGGAGTTCCCAGTACATTATCCTTTCCCCTGTGTAATTACCTTAACAAGCTCCAGGTGTTTTTATTCTCAGAAGGTTTACTCCCTGATATACAGCTGCCTACCCACTTCGTAAGTGCAGGTCCTAAATGAGCTTTTTTCTCTGTTCCCTCACCACAATCCAGATTCTTTTGGGGAGTTACCAGTACAGTAACCCTACCAGGAAGTACTTAATTTATTAAGCTACTGCTTTTCTTAATCTCAGTGGAGATATTTACTGATGAACAGCTGCCTACGCAGCATGTTCATGTCATTCCTAAATGAGCTTTTATCTCTCTGCTCTCACCACAAATCAGATTCTTCTGAGGAGTTCCCAGTACATTATCCTTTCCCCTGTGTAATTACCTTAACAAGCTCCAGCTCTATTTATTCTCAGAAGGTTTACTCCCTGATATACAGCTGCCTACCCCCTTCGTAAGTGCAGGTCCTAAATGAGCTTTTTTCTCTGTTCCCTCACCACAATCCAGATTCTTTTGGGGAGTTTCCAGTACAGTAACCATACCAGGAAGTACTTAATTTATTAAGCTACAGCTTTTCTTAATCTCAGTGGAGATATTTACTGATAAACAGCTACCTACGCAGCATGTTCATGCCTTCCTAAATGAGCTTTTATCTCTCTGCCCTCACCACAAATCAGATTCTTCTGAGGAGTTCCCAGTACATTATCCTTTCCCCTGTGTAATTACCTTAACAAGCTCCAGCTGTTTTTATTCTCAGAAGGTTTACTACCTGATATACAGCTGCCTACCCCCTTCGTAAGTGCAGGTCCTAAATGAGCTTTTTTCTCTGTTCCCTCACCACAATCCAGATTCTTTTGGGGAGTTACCAGTAAAGTAACCATACCAGGAAGTACTTAATTTATTAAGCTACAGCTTTTCTTAATCTCAGTGGAGATATTTACTGATAAACAGCTACCTACGCAGCATGTTCATGTCGTTCCTAAATGAGCTTTTATCTCTCTGCCCTCACCACAAATCAGATTCTTCTGAGGAGTTCCCAGTACATTATCCTTTCCCCTGTGTAATTACCTTAACAAGCTCCAGCTGTTTTTATTCTCAGTAGGTTTACTTCCTGATATACAGCTGCCTACACCCTTCGTAAGTGAAGGTCCTAAATGAGCTTTTTTCTCTGTTCCCTCACCACAATCCAGATTGTTTTGGGGAGTTACCAGTACAGTAACCATGCCAGGAAGTACTTAATTTATTAAGCTACTGCTTTTCTTAATCTCAGTGGAGATATTTACTGATAAACAGCTACCTACGCAGCATGTTCATGTCGTTCCTAAATGAGCTTTTATCTCTCTGCCCTCACCACAAATCAGATTCTTCTGAGGAGTTCCCAGTACATTATCCTTTCCCCTGCGTAATTACCTTAACAAGCTCCAGCTGTTTTTATTCTCAGAAGGTTTACTCCCTGATATACAGCTGCCTACCCCCTTCGTAAGTGCAGGTCCTAAATGAGCTTTTTTCTCTGTTCCCTCACCACAATCCAGATTCTTTTGGGGAGTTACCAGTACAGTAACCATACCAGGAAGTACTTAATTTATTAAGCTACTCCTTTTCTTAATCTCAGTGGAGATATTTACTGATAAACAGCTACCTACGCAGCATGTTCATGTCGTTGCTAAATGAGCTTTTATCTCTCAGCCCTCACCACAAATCAGATTCTTCTGAGGAGTTCCCAGTACATTATCCTTTCCCCTGTGTAATTACCTTAACAACCTCCAGCTGTTTTTATTCTCAGAAGGTTTACTCCCTGATATACAGCTGCCTACTCCCTTCGTAAGTGCAGGTCCTAAATGAGCTTTTTTCTATGTTCCCTCACCACAATCCAGATTCTTTTGGGGAGTTACCAGTACAGTAACCATACCAGGAAGTACTTAATTTATTAAGCTACTGCTTTTCTTAATCTCAGTGGAGATATTTACTGATAAACAGCTACCTACGCAGCATGTTCATGTCGTTCCTAAATGAGCTTTTATCTCTCTGACCTCACCACAAATCAGATTCTTCTGAGGAGTTCCCAGTACATTATCCTTTCCCCTGTGTAATTACCTTAACAATCTCCAGCTGTTTTTATTCTCAGAAGGTTTATTCCCTGATATACAGCTGCCTACCCCTTTCGTAAGTGCAGGTCCTAAATGAGCTTTTTTCTCTGTTCCCTCACCACAATCCAGATTCTTTTGGGGAGTTACCAGTACAGTAACCATACCAGGAAGTACTTAATTTATTAAGCTACTGCTTTTCTTAATCTCAGTGGAGATATTTACTGATAAACAGCTACCTACGCAGCATGTTCATGTCGTTCCTAAATGAGCTTTTATCTCTCTGCCCACAGCACAAATCAGATTCTTCTGAGGAGTTCCCAGTACATTATCCTTTCCCCTGTGTAATTACCTTAACAAGCTCCAGCTGTTTTTATTCTCAGAAGGTTTACTCCCTGATATACAGCTGCCTACCCCCTTCGTAAGTGCAGGTCCTAAATGAGCTTTTTTCTCTGTTCCCTCACCACAATCCAGATTCTTTTGGGGAGTTACCAGTACAGTACCCATACCAGGAAGTACTTAATTTATTAAGCTACTGCTTTTCTTAATCTCAGTGGAGATATTTACTGATAAACAGCTACCTACGCAGCATGTTCATGTCGTTCCTAAATGAGCTTTTATCTCTCTGCCCTCACCACAAATCAGATTCTTCTGAGGAGTTCCCAGTACATTATCCTTTCCCCTGTGTAATTACCTTAACAACTCCAGCTGTTTTTATTCTCAGAAGGTTTCCCTCCTGATATACAGCGGCCTACCCCCTTCGTAAGTGCAGGTCCTAAATGAGCTTTTTTCTATGTTCCCTCACCACAATCCAGATTCTTTTGGGGAGTTACCAGTACAGTAACCATACCAGGAAGTACTTAATTTATTAAGCTACTGCTTTTCTTAATCTCAGTGGAGATATTTACTGATAAACAGCTACCTACGCAGCATGTTCATGTCTTTCCTAAATGAGCTTTTAACTCTCTGCCCTCACCACAAATCAGATTCTTCTGAGGAGTTCCCAGTACATTATCCTTTACCCTGTGTAATTACCTTAACAAGCTCCAGCTGTTTTTATTCTCAGAAGGTTTACTCCCTGATATACAGCTGCCTACCCCCTTCGTAAGTGCAGGTCCTAAATGAGCTTTTTTCTCTGTTCCCTCACCACAATCCAGATTCTTTTGGGGAGTTACCAGTACAGTAACCATACCAGGAAGTACTTAATTTATTAAGCTACTGCTTTTCTTAATCTCAGTGGAGATATTTACTGATAAACAGCTACCTACGCAGCATGTTCATGTCGTTCCTAAATGAGCTTTTATCTCTCTGCCCTCACCACAAATCAGATTCTTCTGAGGAGTTCCCAGTACATTATCCTTTCCCCTGTGTAATTACCTTAACAAGCTCCAGCTGTTTTTATTCTCAGAAGGTTTACTCCCTGATATACAGCTGCCTACCCCCTTCGTAAGTGCAGGTCCTAAATGAGCTTTTTTCTCTGTTCCCTCACCACAATCCAGATTCTTTTGGGGAGTTACCAGTACAGTAACCATACCAGGAAGTACTTAATTTATTAAGCTACTGCTTTTCTTAATCTCAGTGGAGATATTTACTGATAAACAGCTACCTACGCAGCATGTTCATGTCGTTCCTAAATGAGCTTTTATCTCTCTGCCCTCACCACAAATCAGATTCTTCTGAGGAGTTCCCAGTACATTATCCTTTCCCCTGTGTAATTACCTTAACAAGCTCCAGCTGTTTTTATTCTCAGAAGGTTTACTCCCTGATATACAGCTGCCTACCCCCTTCGTAAGTGCAGGTCCGAAATGAGCTTTTTTCTCTGTTCCCTCACCACAATCCAGATTCTTTTGGGGAGTTACCAGTACAGTAACCATACCAGGAAGTACTTAATTTATTAAGCTACTGCTTTTCTTAATCTCAGTGGAGATATTTACTGATAAACAGCTACCTACGCAGCATGTTCATGTCGTTCCTAAATGAGCTTTATTCTCTCTGCCCTCACCACAAATCAGATTCTTCTGAGGAGTTCCCAGTACATTATCCTTTCCCCTGTGTAATTACCTTAACAACTCCAGCTGTTTTTATTCTCAGAAGGTTTCCTCCCTGATATACAGCTGCCTACCCCCTTCGTAAGTGCAGGTCCTAAATGAGCTTTTTTCTATGTTCCCTCACCACAATCCAGATTCTTTTGGGGAGTTACCAGTACAGTAACCATACCAGGAAGTACTTAATTTATTAAGCTACTGCTTTTCTTAATCTCAGTGGAGATATTTACTGATAAACAGCTACCTACGCAGCATGTTCATGTCGTTGCTAAATGAGCTTTTATCTCTCTGCCCTCACCACAAATCAGATTCTTCTGAGGAGTTCCCAGTACATTATCCTTTCCCCTGTGTAATTACCTTAACAAGCTCCAGCTGTTTTTATTCTCAGAAGGTTTACTCCCTGATATACAGCTGCCTACCCCCTTCGTAAGTGCAGGTCCTAAATGAGCTTTTTTCTATGTTCCCTCACCACAATCCAGATTCTTTTGGGGAGTTACCAGTACAGTAACCATACCAGGAAGTACTTAATTTATTAAGCTACTGCTTTTCTTAATCTCAGTGGAGATATTTACTGATAAACAGCTACCTACGCAGCATGTTCATGTCGTTCCTAAATGAGCTTTTATCTCTCTGACCTCACCACAAATCAGATTCTTCTGAGGAGTTCCCAGTACATTATCCTTTCCCCTGTGTAATTACCTTAACAATCTCCAGCTGTTTTTATTCTCAGAAGGTTTATTCCCTGATATACAGCTGCCTACCCCTTTCGTAAGTGCAGGTCCTAAATGAGCTTTTTTCTCTGTTCCCTCACCACAATCCAGATTCTTTTGGGGAGTTACCTGTACAGTAACCATACCAGGAAGTACTTAATTTATTAAGCTACTGCTTTTCTTTATCTCAGTGGAGATATTTACTGATAAACAGCTACCTACGCAGCATGTTCATGTCGTTCCTAAATGAGCTTTTATCTCTCTGCCCACAGCACAAATCAGATTCTTCTGAGGAGTTCCCAGTACATTATCCTTTCCCCTGTGTAATTACCTTAACAAGCTCCAGCTGTTTTTATTCTCAGAAGGTTTACTCCCTGATATACAGCTGCCTACCCCCCTTCGTAAGTGCAGGTCCGAAATGAGCTTTTTTCTCTGTTCCCTCACCACAATCCAGATTCTTTTGGGGAGTTTCCAGTACAGTAACCATACCAGGAAGTACTTAATTTATTAAGCTACAGCTTTTCTTAATCTCAGTGGAGATATTTACTGATAAACAGCTACCTACGCAGCATGTTCATGCCTTCCTAAATGAGCTTTTATCTCTCTGCCCTCACCACAAATCAGATTCTTCTGAGGAGTTCCCAGTACATTATCCTTTCCCCTGTGTAATTACCTTAACAAGCTCCAGCTGTTTTTATTCTCAGAAGGTTTACTACCTGATATACAGCTGCCTACCCCCTTCGTAAGTGCAGGTCCTAAATGAGCTTTTTTCTCTGTTCCCTCACCACAATCCAGATTCTTTTGGGGAGTTACCAGTAAAGTAACCATACCAGGAAGTACTTAATTTATTAAGCTACAGCTTTTCTTAATCTCAGTGGAGATATTTACTGATAAACAGCTACCTACGCAGCATGTTCATGTCGTTCCTAAATGAGCTTTTATCTCTCTGCCCTCACCACAAATCAGATTCTTCTGAGGAGTTCCCAGTACATTATCCTTTCCCCTGTGTAATTACCTTAACAAGCTCCAGCTGTTTTTATTCTCAGTAGGTTTACTTCCTGATATACAGCTGCCTACACCCTTCGTAAGTGAAGGTCCTAAATGAGCTTTTTTCTCTGTTCCCTCACCACAATCCAGATTGTTTTGGGGAGTTACCAGTACAGTAACCATGCCAGGAAGTACTTAATTTATTAAGCTACTGCTTTTCTTAATCTCAGTGGAGATATTTACTGATAAACAGCTACCTACGCAGCATGTTCATGTCGTTCCTAAATGAGCTTTTATCTCTCTGCCCTCACCACAAATCAGATTCTTCTGAGGAGTTCCCAGTACATTATCCTTTCCCCTGCGTAATTACCTTAACAAGCTCCAGCTGTTTTTATTCTCAGAAGGTTTACTCCCTGATATACAGCTGCCTACCCCCTTCGTAAGTGCAGGTCCTAAATGAGCTTTTTTCTCTGTTCCCTCACCACAATCCAGATTCTTTTGGGGAGTTACCAGTACAGTAACCATACCAGGAAGTACTTAATTTATTAAGCTACTCCTTTTCTTAATCTCAGTGGAGATATTTACTGATAAACAGCTACCTACGCAGCATGTTCATGTCGTTGCTAAATGAGCTTTTATCTCTCAGCCCTCACCACAAATCAGATTCTTCTGAGGAGTTCCCAGTACATTATCCTTTCCCCTGTGTAATTACCTTAACAACCTCCAGCTGTTTTTATTCTCAGAAGGTTTACTCCCTGATATACAGCTGCCTACTCCCTTCGTAAGTGCAGGTCCTAAATGAGCTTTTTTCTATGTTCCCTCACCACAATCCAGATTCTTTTGGGGAGTTACCAGTACAGTAACCATACCAGGAAGTACTTAATTTATTAAGCTACTGCTTTTCTTAATCTCAGTGGAGATATTTACTGATAAACAGCTACCTACGCAGCATGTTCATGTCGTTCCTAAATGAGCTTTTATCTCTCTGACCTCACCACAAATCAGATTCTTCTGAGGAGTTCCCAGTACATTATCCTTTCCCCTGTGTAATTACCTTAACAATCTCCAGCTGTTTTTATTCTCAGAAGGTTTATTCCCTGATATACAGCTGCCTACCCCTTTCGTAAGTGCAGGTCCTAAATGAGCTTTTTTCTCTGTTCCCTCACCACAATCCAGATTCTTTTGGGGAGTTACCAGTACAGTAACCATACCAGGAAGTACTTAATTTATTAAGCTACTGCTTTTCTTAATCTCAGTGGAGATATTTACTGATAAACAGCTACCTACGCAGCATGTTCATGTCGTTCCTAAATGAGCTTTTATCTCTCTGCCCACAGCACAAATCAGATTCTTCTGAGGAGTTCCAGTACATTATCCTTTCCCCTGTGTAATTACCTTAACAAGCTCCAGCTGTTTTTATTCTCAGAAGGTTTACTCCCTGATATACAGCTGCCTACCCCCTTCGTAAGTGCAGGTCCGAAATGAGCTTTTTTCTCTGTTCCCTCACCACAATCCAGATTCTTTTGGGGAGTTACCAGTACAGTACCCATACCAGGAAGTACTTAATTTATTAAGCTACTGCTTTTCTTAATCTCAGTGGAGATATTTACTGATAAACAGCTACCTACGCAGCATGTTCATGTCGTTCCTAAATGAGCTTTTATCTCTCTGCCCTCACCACAAATCAGATTCTTCTGAGGAGTTCCCAGTACATTATCCTTTCCCCTGTGTAATTACCTTAACAACTCCAGCTGTTTTTATTCTCAGAAGGTTTCCTCCCTGATATACAGCGGCCTACCCCCTTCGTAAGTGCAGGTCCTAAATGAGCTTTTTTCTATGTTCCCTCACCACAATCCAGATTCTTTTGGGGAGTTACCAGTACAGTAACCATACCAGGAAGTACTTAATTTATTAAGCTACTGCTTTTCTTAATCTCAGTGGAGATATTTACTGATAAACAGCTACCTACGCAGCATGTTCATGTCTTTCCTAAATGAGCTTTTAACTCTCTGCCCTCACCACAAATCAGATTCTTCTGAGGAGTTCCCAGTACATTATCCTTTACCCTGTGTAATTACCTTAACAAGCTCCAGCTGTTTTTATTCTCAGAAGGTTTACTCCCTGATATACAGCTGCCTACCCCCTTCGTAAGTGCAGGTCCTAAATGAGCTTTTTTCTCTGTTCCCTCACCACAATCCAGATTCTTTTGGGGAGTTACCAGTACAGTAACCATACCAGGAAGTACTTAATTTATTAAGCTACTGCTTTTCTTAATCTCAGTGGAGATATTTACTGATAAACAGCTACCTACGCAGCATGTTCATGTCGTTCCTAAATGAGCTTTTATCTCTCTGCCCTCACCACAAATCAGATTCTTCTGAGGAGTTCCCAGTACATTATCCTTTCCCCTGTGTAATTACCTTAACAAGCTCCAGCTGTTTTTATTCTCAGAAGGTTTACTCCCTGATATACAGCTGCCTACCCCCTTCGTAAGTGCAGGTCCTAAATGAGCTTTTTTCTCTGTTCCCTCACCACAATCCAGATTCTTTTGGGGAGTTACCAGTACAGTAACCATACCAGGAAGTACTTAATTTATTAAGCTACTGCTTTTCTTAATCTCAGTGGAGATATTTACTGATAAACAGCTACCTACGCAGCATGTTCATGTCGTTCCTAAATGAGCTTTTATCTCTCTGCCCTCACCACAAATCAGATTCTTCTGAGGAGTTCCCAGTACATTATCCTTTCCCCTGTGTAATTACCTTAACAAGCTCCAGCTGTTTTTATTCTCAGAAGGTTTACTCCCTGATATACAGCTGCCTACCCCCTTCGTAAGTGCAGGTCCGAAATGAGCTTTTTTCTCTGTTCCCTCACCACAATCCAGATTCTTTTGGGGAGTTACCAGTACAGTAACCATACCAGGAAGTACTTAATTTATTAAGCTACTGCTTTTCTTAATCTCAGTGGAGATATTTACTGATAAACAGCTACCTACGCAGCATGTTCATGTCGTTCCTAAATGAGCTTTATTCTCTCTGCCCTCACCACAAATCAGATTCTTCTGAGGAGTTCCCAGTACATTATCCTTTCCCCTGTGTAATTACCTTAACAACTCCAGCTGTTTTTATTCTCAGAAGGTTTCCTCCCTGATATACAGCTGCCTACCCCCTTCGTAAGTGCAGGTCCTAAATGAGCTTTTTTCTATGTTCCCTCACCACAATCCAGATTCTTTTGGGGAGTTACCAGTACAGTAACCATACCAGGAAGTACTTAATTTATTAAGCTACTGCTTTTCTTAATCTCAGTGGAGATATTTACTGATAAACAGCTACCTACGCAGCATGTTCATGTCGTTGCTAAATGAGCTTTTATCTCTCTGCCCTCACCACAAATCAGATTCTTCTGAGGAGTTCCCAGTACATTATCCTTTCCCCTGTGTAATTACCTTAACAAGCTCCAGCTGTTTTTATTCTCAGAAGGTTTACTCCCTGATATACAGCTGCCTACCCCCTTCGTAAGTGCAGGTCCTAAATGAGCTTTTTTCTATGTTCCCTCACCACAATCCAGATTCTTTTGGGGAGTTACCAGTACAGTAACCATACCAGGAAGTACTTAATTTATTAAGCTACTGCTTTTCTTAATCTCAGTGGAGATATTTACTGATAAACAGCTACCTACGCAGCATGTTCATGTCGTTCCTAAATGAGCTTTTATCTCTCTGACCTCACCACAAATCAGATTCTTCTGAGGAGTTCCCAGTACATTATCCTTTCCCCTGTGTAATTACCTTAACAATCTCCAGCTGTTTTTATTCTCAGAAGGTTTATTCCCTGATATACAGCTGCCTACCCCTTTCGTAAGTGCAGGTCCTAAATGAGCTTTTTTCTCTGTTCCCTCACCACAATCCAGATTCTTTTGGGGAGTTACCAGTACAGTAACCATACCAGGAAGTACTTAATTTATTAAGCTACTGCTTTTCTTTATCTCAGTGGAGATATTTACTGATAAACAGCTACCTACGCAGCATGTTCATGTCGTTCCTAAATGAGCTTTTATCTCTCTGCCCACAGCACAAATCAGATTCTTCTGAGGAGTTCCCAGTACATTATCCTTTCCCCTGTGTAATTACCTTAACAAGCTCCAGCTGTTTTTATTCTCAGAAGGTTTACTCCCTGATATACAGCTGCCTACCCCCTTCGTAAGTGCAGGTCCGAAATGAGCTTTTTTCTCTGTTCCCTCACCACAATCCAGATTCTTTTGGGGAGTTACCAGTACAGTACCCATACCAGGAAGTACTTAATTTATTAAGCTACTGCTTTTCTTAATCTCAGTGGAGATATTTACTGATAAACAGCTACCTACGCAGCATGTTCATGTCGTTCCTAAATGAGCTTTTATCTCTCTGCCCTCACCACAAATCAGATTCTTCTGAGGAGTTCCCAGTACATTATCCTTTCCCCTGTGTAATTACCTTAACAACTCCAGCTGTTTTTATTCTCAGAAGGTTTCCTCCCTGATATACAGCGGCCTACCCCCTTCGTAAGTGCAGGTCCTAAATGAGCTTTTTTCTATGTTCCCTCACCACAATCCAGATTCTTTTGGGGAGTTACCAGTACAGTAACCATACCAGGAAGTACTTAATTTATTAAGCTACTGCTTTTCTTAATCTCAGTGGAGATATTTACTGATAAACAGCTACCTACGCAGCATGTTCATGTCTTTCCTAAATGAGCTTTTAACTCTCTGCCCTCACCACAAATCAGATTCTTCTGAGGAGTTCCCAGTACATTATCCTTTCCCCTGTGTAATTACCTTAACAAGCTCCAGCTGTTTTTATTCTCAGAAGGTTTACTCCCTGATATACAGCTGCCTACCCCCTTCGTAAGTGCAGGTCCTAAATGAGCTTTTTTCTCTGTTCCCTCACCACAATCCAGATTCTTTTGGGGAGTTACCAGTACAGTAACCATACCAGGAAGTACTTAATTTATTAAGCTACTGCTTTTCTTAATCTCAGTGGAGATATTTACTGATAAACAGCTACCTACGCAGCATGTTCATGTCGTTCCTAAATGAGCTTTTATCTCTCTGCCCTCACCACAAATCAGATTCTTCTGAGGAGTTCCCAGTGCATTATCCTTTCCCCTGTGTAATTACCTTAACAAGCTCCAGCTGTTTTTATTCTCAGAAGGTTTACTCCCTGATATACAGCTGCCTACCCCCTTCGTAAGTGCAGGTCCTAAATGAGCTTTTTTCTCTGTTCCCTCACCACAATCCAGATTCTTTTGGGGAGTTACCAGTACAGTAACCATACCAGGAAGTACTTAATTTATTAAGCTACTGCTTTTCTTAATCTCAGTGGAGATATTTACTGATAAACAGCTACCTACGCAGCATGTTCATGTCGTTCCTAAATGAGCTTTTATCTCTCTGCCCTCACCACAAATCAGATTCTTCTGAGGAGTTCCCAGTACATTATCCTTTCCCCTGTGTAATTACCTTAACAAGCTCCAGCTGTTTTTATTCTCAGAAGGTTTACTCCCTGATATACAGCTGCCTACCCACTTCGTAAGTGCAGGTCCTAAATGAGCTTTTTTCTCTGTTCCCTCACCACAATCCAGATTCTTTTGGGGAGTTACCAGTACAGTAACCCTACCAGGAAGTACTTAATTTATTAAGCTACTGCTTTTCTTAATCTCAGTGGAGATATTTACTGATGAACAGCTACCTACGCAGCATGTTCATGTCGTTCTTAAATGAGCTTTTATCTCTCTGCTCTCACCACAAATCAGATTCTTCTGAGGAGTTCCCAGTACATTAGCCTTTCCCCTGTGTAATTACCTTAACAAGCTCCAGCTGTATTTATTCTCAGAAGGTTTACTCCCTGATATACAGCTGCCTACCCCCTTTGTAAGTGCAGGTCCTAAATGAGCTTTTTTCTCTGTTCCCTCACCACAATCCAGATTCTTTTGGGGAGTTACCAGTACAGTAACCATACCAGGAAGTACTTAATTTATTAAGCTACAGCTTTTCTTAACCTCAGTGGAGATATTTACTGATAAACAGCTACCTACGCAGCATGTTCATGGCCTTCCTAAATGAGCTTTTATCTCTCTGCCCTCACCACAAATCAGATTCTTCTGAGGAGTTCCCAGTACATTATCCTTTCCCCTGTGTAATTACCTTAACAAGCTCCAGCTGTTTTTATTCTCAGAAGGTTTACTCCCTGATATACAGCTGCCTACCCCCTTCGTAAGTGCAGGTCCGAAATGAGCTTTTTTCTCTGTTCCCTCACCACAATCCAGATTCTTTTGGGGAGTTACCAGTACAGTAACCATACCAGGAAGTACTTAATTTATTAAGCTACTTCTTTTCTTAATCTCAGTGGAGATATTTACTGATAAACAGCTACCTACGCAGCATGTTCATGTCGTTCCTAAATGAGCTTTATTCTCTCTGCCCTCACCACAAATCAGATTCTTCTGAGGAGTTCCCAGTACATTATCCTTTCCCCTGTGTAATTACCTTAACAACTCCAGCTGTTTTTATTCTCAGAAGGTTTCCTCCCTGATATACAGCTGCCTACCCCCTTCGTAAGTGCAGGTCCTAAATGAGCTTTTTTCTCTGTTCCCTCACCACAATCCAGATTCTTTTGGGGAGTTACCAGTACAGTAACCATACCAGGAAGTACTTAATTTATTAAGCTACTGCTTTTCTTAATCTCAGTGGAGATATTTACTGATAAACAGCTACCTACGCAGCATGTTCATGTCTTTCCTAAATGAGCTTTTATCTCTCTGCCCTCACCACAAATCAGATTCTTCTGAGGAGTTCCCAGTACATTATCCTATACCCTGTGTAATTACCTTAACAAGCTCCAGCTGTTTTTATTCTCAGAAGGTTTACTCCCTGATATACAGCTGCCTACCCCCTTCGTAAGTGCAGGTCCTAAATGAGCTTTTTTCTCTGTTCCCTCACCACAATCCAGATTCTTTTGGGGAGTTACCAGTACAGTAACCATACCAGGAAGTACTTAATTTATTAAGCTACTGCTTTTCTTAATCTCAGTGGAGATATTTACTGATAAACAGCTACCTACGCAGCATGTTCATGTCGTTCCTAAATGAGCTTTTATCTCTCTGCCCTCACCACAAATCAGATTCTTCTGAGGAGTTCCCAGTACATTATGCTTTCCCCTGTGTAATTACCTTAACAAGCTCCAGCTGTTTTTATTCTCAGAAGGTTTACTCCCTGATATACAGCTGCCTACCCCCTTCGTAAGTGCAGGTCCTAAATGAGCTTTTTTCTCTGTTCCCTCACCACAATCCAGATTCTTTTGGGGAGTTACCAGTACAGTAACCATACCAGGAAGTACTTAATTTATTAAGCTACTGGTTTTCTTAATCTCAGTGGAGATATTTACTGATAAACAGCTACCTACGCAGCATGTTCATGTCGTTCCTAAATGAGCTTTTATCTCTCTGCCCTCACCACAAATCAGATTCTTCTGAGGAGTTCCCAGTACATTATCCTTTCCCCTGTGTAATTACCTTAACAAGCTCCAGCTGTTTTTATTCTCAGAAGGTTTACTCCCTGATATACAGCTGCCTACCCACTTCGTAAGTGCAGGTCCTAAATGAGCTTTTTTCTCTGTTCCCTCACCACAATCCAGATTCTTTTGGGGAGTTACCAGTACAGTAACCCTACCAGGAAGTACTTAATTTATTAAGCTACTGCTTTTCTTAATCTCAGTGGAGATATTTACTGATGAACAGCTACCTACGCAGCATGTTCATGTCGTTCCTAAATGAGCTTTTATCTCTCTGCTCTCACCACAAATCAGATTCTTCTGAGGAGTTCCCAGTACATTATCCTTTCCCCTGTGTAATTACCTTAACAAGCTCCAGCTGTATTTATTCTCAGAAGGTTTACTCCCTGATATACAGCTGCCTACCCCCTTCGTAAGTGCAGGTCCTAAATGAGCTTTTTTCTCTGTTCCCTCACCACAATCCAGATTCTTTTGGGGAGTTACCAGTACAGTAACCATACCAGGAAGTACTTAATTTATTAAGCTACAGCTTTTCTTAATCTCAGTGGAGATATTTACTGATAAACAGCTACCTACGCAGCATGTTCATGGCCTTCCTAAATGAGCTTTTATCTCTCTGCCCTCACCACAAATCAGATTCTTCTGAGGAGTTCCCAGTACATTATCCTTTCCCCTGTGTAATTACCTTAACAAGCTCCAGCTGTTTTTATTCTCAGAAGGTTTACTACCTGATATACAGCTGCCTACCCCCTTCGTAAGTGCAGGTCCTAAATGAGCTTTTTTCTCTGTTCCCTCACCACAATCCAGATTCTTTTGGGGAGTTACCAGTACAGTAACCATACCAGGAAGTACTTAATTTATTAAGCTACAGCTTTTCTTAATCTCAGTGGAGATATTTACTGATAAACAGCTACCTACGCAGCATGTTCATGGCCTTCCTAAATGAGCTTTTATCTCTCTGCCCTCACCACAAATCAGATTCTTCTGAGGAGTTCCCAGTACATTATCCTTTCCCCTGTGTAATTACCTTAACAAGCTCCAGCTGTTTTTATTCTCAGAAGGTTTACTCCCTGATATACAGCTGCCTACCCCCTCGTAAGTGCAGGTCCTAAATGAGCTTTTTTCTCTGTTCCCTCACCACAATCCAGATTCTTTTGGGGAGTTACCAGTACAGTAACCATACCAGGAAGTACTTAATTTATTAAGCTACTGCTTTTCTTAATCTCCGTGGAGATATTTACTGATAAACAGCTACCTATGCAGTATGTTCATGTCGTTCCTAAATGAGCTTTTATCTCTCTGCCCTCACCACAAATCAGATTCTTCTGAGGAGTTCCCAGTACATTATCCTTTCCCCTGTGTAATTACCTTAACAAGCTCTAGCTGTTTTTATTCTCAGAAGGTTTCCTACCTGATATACAGCTGCCTACCCCCTTCGTAAGTGCAGGTCCTAAATGAGCTTTTTTCTCTGTTCCCTCACCACAATCCAGATTCTTTTGGGGAGTTACCAGTACAGTAACCATACCAGGAAGTACTTAATTTATTAAGCTACTGCTTTTCTTAATCTCAGTGGAGATATTTACTGATAAACAGCTACCTACGCAGCATGTTCATGTCGTTCCTAAATGAGCTTTTATCTCTCTGCCCTCACCACAAATCAGATTATTCTGAGGAGTTCCCAGTACATTATCCTTTCCCCTGTGTAATTACCTTAACAAGGTCCAGCTGTTTTTATTCTCAGAAGGTTTACTCCCTGATATACAGCTGCCTACCCCCTTCGTAAGTGCAGGTCCTAAATGAGCTTTTTTCTCTGTTCCCTCACCACAATCCAGATTCTTTTGGGGAGTTACCAGTACAGTAACCATGCCAGGAATTACTTAATTTATTAAGCTACTGCTTTTCTTAATCTCAGTGGAGATATTTACTGATAAACAGCTACCTACGCAGCATGTTCATGTCGTTCCTAAATGAGCTTTTATCTCTCTGCCCTCACCACAAATCAGATTCTTCTGAGGAGTTCCCAGTACATTATCCTTTCCCCTGTGTAAGTACCTTAACAAGCTCCAGCTGTTTTTATTCTCAGAAGGTTTACTCCCTGATATACAGCTGCCTACCCCCTTCGTAAGTGCATTTCCTAAATGAGCTTTTTTCTCTGTTCCCTCACCACAATCCGGATTCTTTTGGGGAGTTACCAGTACAGTAACCATACCAGGAAGTACTTAATTTATTAAGCTGCTGCTTTTCTTAATCTCAGTGGAGATATTTACTGATAAACAGCTACCTACGCAGCATGTTCATGTCGTTCCTAAATGAGCTTTTATCTCTCTGCCCTCACCACAAATCAGATTCTTCTGAGGAGTTCCCAGTACATTATCCTTTCCCCTGTGTAATTACCTTAACAAGCTCCAGCTGTTTTTATTCTCAGAAGGTTTACTCCCTGATATACAGCTGCCTACCCCCTTCGTAAGTGCAGGTCCTAAATGAGCTTTTTTCTCTGTTCCCTCACCACAATCCAGATTCTTTTGGGGAGTTACCAGTACAGTAACCATACCAGGAAGTACTTAATTTATTAAGCTACTTCTTTTCTTAATCTCAGTGGAGATATTTACTGATAAACAGCTACCTACGCAGCATGTTCATGTCGTTCCTAAATGAGCTTTTATCTCTCTGCCCTCACCACAAATAAGATTCCTCTGAGGAGTTCCCAGTACATTATCCTTTCCCCTGTGTAATTACCTTAACAAGCTCCAGCTGTTTTTATTCTCAGAAGGTTTACTTCCTGATATACAGCTGCCTACCCCATTCGTAAGTGCAGGTCCTAAATGAGCTTTTTTCTCTGTTCCCTCACCACAATCCAGATTCTTTTGGGGAGTTACCAGTACAGTAACCATACCAGGAAGTACTTAATTTATTAAGCTACTGCTTTTCTTAATCTCAGTGAAGATATTTACTGATAAACAGCTACCTACGCAGCATGTTCATGTCGTTCCTAAATGAGCTTTTATCTCTCTGCCCCCACCACAAATCAGATTCTTCTGAGGAGTTCCCAGTACATTATCCTTTCCCTGTGTAATTACCTTAACAAGCTCCAGCTGTTTTTATTCTCAGAAGGTTTACTCCCTGATATACAGCTGCCTACCCCCTTCGTAAGTGCAGGTCCTAAATGAGCTTTTTTCTCTGTTCCCTCACCACAATCCAGATTCTTTTGGGGAGTTACCAGTACAGTAACCATACCAGGAAGTACTTAATTTATTAAGCTACTGCTTTTCTTCATCTCAGTGGAGATATTTACTGATAAACAGCTACCTACGCAGCATGTTCATGTCGTTCCTAAATGAGCTTTTATCTCTCTGCCCTCACCACAAATCAGATTCTTCTGAGGAGTTCCCAGTACATTATCCTTTCCCCTGTGTAATTACCTTAACAAGCTCCAGCTGTTTTTACTCTCAGAAGGTTTACTCCCTGATATACAGCTGCCTACCCCCTTCGTAAGTGCAGGTCCTAAATGAGCTTTTTTCTCTGTTCCCTCACCACAATCCAGATTCTTTTGGGGAGTTACCAGTACAGTAACCATACCAGGAAGTACTTAATTTATTAAGCTACTGCTTTTCTTAATCTCAGTGGAGATATTTACTGATAAACAGCTACCTACGCAGGATGTTCATGTCGTTCCTAAATGAGCTTTTATCTCTCTCCCCTCACCACAAATCAGATTCTTCTGAGGAGTTCCCAGTACATTATCCTTTCCCCTGTGTAATTACCTTAACAAGCTCCAGCTGTTTTTATTCTCAGAAGGTTTACTCCCTGATATACAGCTGCCTACCCCCTTCGTAAGTGCAGGTCCTAAATGAGCTTTTTTCTCTGTTCCCTCACCACAATCCAGATTCTTTTGGGGAGTTACCAGTACAGTAACCATACCAGGAAGCACTTAATTTATTAAGCTACTGCTTTTCTTAATCTCAGTGGAGATATTTACTGATAAACAGCTACCTACGCATCATGTTCATGTCGTTCCTAAATGAGCTTTTATCTCTCTGCCCTCACCACAAATCAGATTCTTCTGACGAGTTCCCAGTACATTATCCTTTCCCCTGTGTAATTACCTTAACAAGTTCCAGCTGTTTTTATTCTCAGAAGGTTTACTCCCTGATATACAGCTGCCTACCCCCTTCGTATGTGCAGGTCCTAAATGAGCTTTTTTCTCTGTTCCCTCACCACAATCCAGATTCTTTTGGGGAGTTACCAGTACAGTAACCATACCAGGAAGTACTTAATTTATTAAGCTACTGCTTTTCTTAATCTCAGTGGAGATATTTACTGATAAACAGCTACCTACGCAGCATGTTCATGTCGTTCCTAAATGAGCTTTTATCTCTCTGCCCTCACCACAAATCTGATTCTTCTGAGGAGTTCCCAGTACATTATCCTTTCCCCTGTGTAATTACCTAAACAAGCTCCAGCTGTTTTTATTCTCAGAAGGTTTACTCCCTGATATACAGCTGCCTACCCCCTTCGTAACAGCAGGTCCTAAATGAGCTTTTTTCTCTGTTCCCTCACCACAATCCAGATTCTTTTAGGGAGTTACCAGTAGAGTAACCATACCAGGAAGTACTTAATTTATTAAGCTACTGCTTTTCTTAATCTCAGTGGAGATATTTACTGATAAACAGCTACCTACGCAGCATGTTCATGTCGTTCCTAAACGAGCTTTGATCTCTCTGCCCTCACCACAAATCAGATTCTTCTGAGGAGTTCCCAGTACATTATCCTTTCCCCTGTGTAATTACCTTAACATGCTCCAGCTGTTTTTATTCTCAGAAGGTTTACTCCATGATATACAGCTGCCTAGCCCCTTCGTAAGTGCAGGTCCTAAATGAGCTTTTTTCTCTGTTCCCTCACCACAATCCAGATTCTTTTGGGGAGTTACCAGTACAGTAACCATACCAGGAAGTACTTAATTTATTAAGCTACGGCTTTTCTTAATCTCAGTGGAGATATTTACTGATAAACAGCTACCTACGCAGCATGTTCATGTCGTTCTTAAATGAGCTTTTATCTCTCTGCCCTCACCACAAATCAGATTCTTCTGAGGAGTTCCCACTACATTATCCTTTCCCCTGTGTAATTACCTTAACAAGCTCCAGCTGTTTTTATTCTCAGATGGTTTACTCCCTGATATACAGCTGCCTACCCCCTTCGTAAGTGCAGGTCCTAAATGAGCTTTTTTCTCTGTTCCCTCACCACAATCCAGATTGTTTTGGGGAGTTACCAGTACAGTAACCATACCAGGAAGTACTTAATTTACTAAGCTACTGCTTTTCTTAATCTCAGTGGAGATATTTATTGATAAACAGCTACCTACGCAGCATGTTCTTGTCGTTCCTAAATGAGCTTTTATCTCTCTGCCCTCACCACAAATCAGATTCTTCTGAGGAGTTCCCAGTACATTATCCTTTCCCCTGTGTAATTACCTTAACAAGCTCCAGCTGTTTTTATTCTCAGAAGGTTTACTCCCTGATATACAGCTGCCTACCCCCTTCGTAAGTGCAGGTACTAAATGAGCTTTTTTCTCTGTTCCCTCACCACAATCCAGATTCGTTTGGGGAGTTACCAGTACAGTAACCATACCAGGAAGTACTTAATTTATTAAGCTACTGCTTTTCTTAATCTCAGTGGAGATATTTACTGATAAACAGCTACCTACGCAGCATGTTCATGTCGTTCCTAAATGAGCTTTTATCTCTCTGCCCTCACCACAAATCTGATTCTTCTGAGGAGTTCCCAGTACATTATCCTTTCCCCTGTGTAATTACCTTAACAAGCTCCAGCTGTTTTTATTCTCAGAAGGTTTACTCCCTGATATACAGCTGCCTACCCCCTTCGTAAGTGCAGGTCCTAAATGAGCTTTTTTCTCTGTTCCCTCACCACAATCCAGATTCTTTTGGGGAGTTACCAGTACACTAACCATACCAGGAAGGACTTAATTTATTAAGCTACTGCTTTTCTTAATCTCAGTGGAGATATTTACTGATAAACAGCTACCTACGCAGCATGTTCATGTCGTTCCTAAATGAGCTTTTATCTCTCTGCCCTCACCACAAATCAGATTCTTCTGAGGAGTTCCCAGTACATTATCCTTTCCCCTGTGTAATTACCTTAACAAGCTCCAGCTGTTTTTATTCTCAGAAGGTTTACTCCCTGATATACAGCTGCCTACCCCCTTCGTAAGTGCAGGTCCTAAATGAGCTTTTTTCTCTGTTCCCTCACCACAATCCAGATTCTTTTAGGGAGTTACCAGTAGAGTAACCATACCAGGAAGTACTTAATTTATTAAGCTACTGCTTTTCTTAATCTCAGTGGAGATATTTACTGATAAACAGCTACCTACGCAGCATGTTCATGTCGTTCCTAAACGAGCTTTGATCTCTCTGCCCTCACCACAAATCAGATTCTTCTGAGGAGTTCCCAGTACATTATCCTTTCCCCTGTGTAATTACCTTAACAAGCTCCAGCTGTTTTTATTCTCAGAAGGTTTACTCCATGATATACAGCTGCCTAGCCCCTTCGTAAGTGCAGGTCCTAAATGAGCTTTTTTCTCTGTTCCCTCACCACAATCCAGATTCTTTTGGGGAGTTACCAGTACAGTAACCATACCAGGAAGTACTTAATTTATTAAGCTACGGCTTTTCTTAATCTCAGTGGAGATATTTACTGATAAACAGCTACCTACGCAGCATGTTCATGTCGTTCTTAAATGAGCTTTTATCTCTCTGCCCTCACCACAAATCAGATTCTTCTGAGGAGTTCCCACTACATTATCCTTTCCCCTGTGTAATTACCTTAACAAGCTCCAGCTGTTTTTATTCTCAGATGGTTTACTCCCTGATATACAGCTGCCTACCCCCTTCGTAAGTGCAGGTCCTAAATGAGCTTTTTTCTCTGTTCCCTCACCACAATCCAGATTCTTTTGGGGAGTTACCAGTACAGTAACCCTACCAGGAAGTACTTAATTTATTAAGCTACTGCTTTTCTTAATCTCAGTGGAGATATTTACTGATGAACAGCTACCTACGCAGCATATTCATGTCGTTCCTAAATGAGCTTTTATCTCTCTGCCCTCACCACAAATCAGATTCTTCTGAGGAGTTCCCAGTACATTATCCTTTCCCCTGTGTAATTACCTTAACAAGCTCCAGCTGTTTTTATTCTCAGAAGGTTTACTCCCTGATATACAGCTGCCTACCCCCTTCGTAAGTGCAGGTCCTAAATGAGCTTTTTTCTCTGTTCCCTCCCCACAATCCAGATTCTTTTGGGGAGTTACCAGTACAGTAACCATACCAGGAAGTACGTAATTTATTAAGCTACTGCTTTTCTTCATCTCAGTGGAGATTTTTACTGAGAAACAGCTACCTACGCAGCATGTTCATGTCGTTCCTAAATGAGCTTTTATCTCTCTGCCCTCACCACAAATCAGATTCTTCTGAGGAGTTCCCAGTACATTATCCTTTCCCCTGTGTAATTACCTTAACAAGCTCCAGCTGTTTTTATTCTTAGAAGGTTTACTCCCTGATATACAGCTTCCAACCCCCTTCGTAAGTGCAGGTCCTAAATGAGCTTTTTTCTCTGTTCCCTCACCACAATCCAGATTCTTTTGGGGAGTTACCAGTACAGTAACCATACCAGGAAGTACTTAATTTATTAAGCTACTGCTTTTCTTAATCTCAGTGGAGATATTTACTGATAAACAGCTACCTACGCAGCATGTTCATGTCGTTCTTAAACGAGCTTTGATCTCTCTGCCCTCACCAAAATCAGATTCTTCTGAGGAGTTCCCAGTACATTATACTTTTCCCTGTGTAATTACCTTAACAAGCTCCAGCTGTTTTTATCTCAGAAGGTTTACTCCCTGATATACAGCTGCCTACCCCCTTCGTAAGTGCAGGTCCTCAATGAGCTTTTTTCTCTCTTCCCTCACGACAATCCAGATTCTTTTGGGGAGTTACCAGTACAGTAACCATACCAGGAAGTACTTAATTTATTAAGCTACTGCTTTTCTTAATCTCATTGGAGATATTTACTGATGAACAGCTACCTACGCAGCATTTTCATGTCGTTCCTAAATGAGCTTTTATCTCTCTGCCCTCACCACAAATCAGATTCTTCTGAGGAGTTCCCAGTACATTATCCTTTCCCCTGTGTAATTACCTTAACAAGCTCCAGCTGTTTTTATTCTCAGAAGGTTTACTCCCTGATATACAGCTGCCTACCCCCTTCGTAAGTGCAGGTCCTAAATGAGCTTTTTTCTCTGTTCCCTCACCACAATCCAGATTCTTTTGGGGAGTTACCAGTAGAGTAACCCTACCAGGAAGTACTTAATTTATTAAGCTACTGCTTTTCTTAATCTCAGTGGAGATATTTACTGATAAACAGCTACCTACGCAGCATGTTCATGTCGTTCCTAAATGAGCTTTTATCTCTCTGCCCTCACCACAAATCAGATTCTTCTGAGGAGTTCCCAGTACATTATCCTTTCCCCTGTGTAATTACCTTAACAAGCTCCAGCTGTTTTTATTCTCAGAAGGTTTACTCCCTGATATACAGCTGCCTACCCCCTTCGTAAGTGCAGGTCCTAAATGAGCTTTTTTCTCTGTTCGCTCCCCACAATCCAGATTCATTTGGGGAGGTACCAGTACACTAACCATACCAGGAAGGACTTAATTTATTAAGCTACTGCTTTTCTTAATCTCAGTGGAGATATTTACTGATAAACAGCTACCTACGCAGCAGGTCCATGTCGTTCCTAAATGAGCTTTTATCTCTCTGCCCTCACCACAAATCAGATTCTTCCGAGGAGTTCCCAGTACATTATCCTTTCCCGTGTGTAATTACCTTAACAAGCTCCAGCTGTTTTTATTCTCAGAAGGTTTACTCCCTGATATACAGCTGCCTACCCCCTTCGTAAGTGCAGGTCCTAAATGAGCTTTTTTCTCTGTTCCCTCACCACAATCCAGATTCTTTTGGGAGTTACCAGTACAGTAACCATACCAGGAAGTACTTAATTTATTAAGCTACTGCTTTTCTTAATCTCAGTGGAGATATTTACTGATAAACAGGTACCTACGCAGCATGTTCATGTCGTTCCTAAATGAGCTTTTATCTCTCTGCCCTCACCACAAATCAGATTCTTCTGAGGAGTTCCCAGTACATTATCCTTTCCCCTGTGTAATTACCTTAACAAGCTCCAGCTGTTTTTATTCTCAGAAGGTTTACTCCCTGATATACAGCTGCCTACCCCCTTCGTAAGTGCAGGTCCTAAATGAGCTTTTTTCTCTGTTCCCTCCCCACAATCCAGATTCTTTTGGGGGAGTTACCAGTACAGTAACCATACCAGGAAGTACTTAATTTATTAAGCTACTGCTTTTCTTAATCTCAGTGGAGATATTTACTGATAAACAGCTAACTACGCAGCATGTTCAAGTCCTTCCTAAATGAGCTTTTATCTCTCTGCCCTCACCACAAATCAGATTCTTCCGAGGAGTTCCCAGTACATCATCCTTTCCCCTGTGTAATTACATTAACAAGCTCCAGCTGTTTTTATTCTCAGAAGGTTTACTCCCTGATATACAGCTGCCTACCCCCTTCGTAAGTGCAGGTCCTAAATGAGCTTTTTTCTCTGTTCCCTCACCACAATCCAGATTCTTTTGGGTAGTTACCAGTACAGTAACCATACCAGGAAGTACTTAATTTATTAAGCTACTGCTTTTCTTAATCTCAGTGGAGATATTTACTGATAAACAGGTACCTAGGCAGCATGTTCATGTCGTTCCTAAATGAGCTTTTATCTCTCTGCCCTCACCACAAATCAGATTCTTCTGAGGAGTTCCCAGTACATTATCCTTTCCCCTGTGTAATTACCTTAACAAGCTCCAGCTGTTTTTATTCTCAGAAGGTTTACTCCCTGATATACAGCTGCCTACCCCCGTCGTAAGTGCAGGTCCTAAATGAGCTTTTTTCTCTGTTCCCTCACCACAATCCAGATTCTTTTGGGGAGTTACCAGTACAGTAACCATACCAGGAAGTACTTAATTTATGAAGCTACTGCTTTTCTTAATCTCAGTGGAGATATTTACTGATAAACAGCTACCTACGCAGCATGTTCAAGTCGTTCCTAAATGAGCTTTTATCTCTCTGCCCTCACCACAAATCAGATTCTTCTGAGGAGTTCCCAGTACATCATCCTTTCCCCTGTGTAATTACCTTAACAAGCTCCAGCTGTTTTTATTCTCAGAAGGTTTACTCCCTGATATACAGCTGCCTACCCCCTTCGTAAGTGCAGGTCCTAAATGAGCTTTTTTCTCTGTTCCCTCACCACAATCCAGATTCTTTTGGGTAGTTACCAGTACAATAACCATACCAGGAAGTACTTAATTTATTAAGCTACTGCTTTTCTTAATCTCAGTGGAGATATTTACTGATAAACAGCTACCTACGCCGCATGTTCATGTCGTGCCTAAATGAGCTTTTATCTCTCTGCCCTCACCACAAATCAGATTCTTCTGAGGAGTTCCCAGTACATTATCCTTTCCCCTGTGTAATTACCTTAACAAGCTGCAGCTGTTTTTATTCTCAGAAGGTTTACTCCCTGATATACAGCTGCCTACCCCCTTCGTAAGTGCATGTCCTAAATGAGCTTTTTTCTCTGTTCCCTCCCCACAATTCAGATTCTTTTGGGGAGTTACCAGTAGAGTAACCATACCAGAAAGTACTTAATTTATTAAGCTACTGCTTTTCTTAATCTCAGTGGAGATATTTACTGATAAACAGCTACCTACGCAGCGTGTTCATGTCGTTCCTAAATGAGCTTTTATCTCTCTGCCCTCACCACAAATCAGATTCTTCTGAGGAGTTCCCAGTACATTATCCTTTCCCCTGTGTAATTACCTTAACAAGCTGCAGCTGTTTTTATTCTCAGAAGGTTTACTCCCTGATATACAGCTGCCTACCCCCTTCATAAGTGCAGGTCCTAAATGAGCTTTTTTCTCTGTTCCCTCACTACAATCCAGATTCTTTTGGGGAGTTACCAGTACAGTAACCATACCAGGAAGTACTTAATTTATTAAGCTACTGCTTTTTCTTAATCTCAGTGGAGATATTTACTGATAAACAGCTACCTACGCAGCATGTTCATGTCGTTCCTAAATGAGCTTTTATCTCTCTGCCCTCACCACAAATCAGATTCTTCTGAGGAGTTCCTAGAACATTATCCTTTCCCCTGTGTAATTACCTTAACAAGCTCCAGCTGTTTTTATTCTCAGAAGCTTTACTCCCTGATATACAGCTGCGTATCCCCTTCGTAAGTGCCTGTCCTAAATGAGCTTTTTTCTCTGTTCCCTCCCCACAATTCAGATTCTTTTGGGGAGTTACCAGTAGAGTAACCATACCAGAAAGTACTTAATTTATTAAGCTACTGCTTTTCTTTTTTTTTTTTTTTTTTTTTTTTTTTTTTTTTTTTTACTTTTTTTTTTGGATTTTTTTCTTTATTGTCAAAGTGAGTTACAGAGGGGTTACAGTTTCATATGTAAGGCAGTGAGTATATTTCTTGTTCAACTTGTTACCTCCTTCTTCATTTTCCCCCCACTTAACTATACTTTTTATTACTCCAATGGAATGGGAACTCAAGAGAGAGATTGGATTCTGAAAAAAATTATGTCATAATTCTTTTTTTTTTTTTTTTTTTTTATTATCCATTGAACATAAATTTTTTTTTTTTTTTACAAGGTGCTGTGCAAAGAGGGTGCAGTTACATAGTAGGGCATTGTGTACATTTCTTGTGATATCTTACAACCTGTTTTCCCATCCCTTGTCTAGGTCAGGTAGACCCATATGCAGTATACAATGTATCAAGCACATATACAGTGTTCACAGACTTGGTCTCTACTGTCTCTCCATCTCCCTTTGTTAACAGTCATATATCAGGGAGATCATGCCCCTTTGTTTTCTGTGTTCTAGGCTTGTCTCACTCAACATTATTTGTTCGAGTTCTGACCATTTCCCTGCAAATAACAATATTTCACCATTCCTAATCGCTATGTAGTATTCCATTGTGTATAAGTACCATATTTTTTGGATCCATTCATCTGTGGAGGGGCATCTGGGTTGTTTCCAAATTTTGGCTATTGTGAATTGTGCTGCGATAAACATGGAAGTACAAATGTCCTTTTGATATCTTGGGTTTTGCTGTTTAGGATAGATGCCTAGGAGTGGTATGGCTGGGTCATAGGGTAGGTCTATATTGAGCTTTTTGAGAAACCTCCATAATGTTTATCTCTCTGCCCTCACCACAAATCAGATTCTTCTGAGGAGTTCCTAGAACATTATCCTTTCCCCTGTGTAATTACCTTAACAAGCTCCAGCTGTTTTTATTCTCAGAAGGTTTACTCCCTGATATACAGCTGCGTATCCCCTTCGTAAGTGCCTGTCCTAAATGAGCTTTTTTCTCTGTTCCCTCCCCACAATTCAGATTCTTTTGGGGAGTTACCAGTAGAGTAACCATACCAGAAAGTACTTAATTTATTAAGCTACTGCTTTTCTTAATCTCAGTGGAGATATTTACTGATAAACAGCTACCTACGCAGCGTGTTCATGTCGTTCCTAAATGAGCTTTTATCTCTCTGCCCTCACCACAAATCAGATTCTTCTGAGGAGTTCCCAGTACATTATCCTTTCCCCTGTGTAATTACCTTAACAAGCTCCAGCTGTTTTTATTCTCAGAAGGTTTACTCCCTGATATACAGCTGCCTACCCCCTTCATAAGTGCAGGTCCTAAATGAGCTTTTTTCTCTGTTCCCTCACTACAATCCAGATTCTTTTGGGAGGTTACCAGTACAGTAACCATACCAGGAAGTACTTAATTTATTAAGCTACTGCTTTTCCTTAATCTAAGTGGAGATATTTACTGATAAACAGCTACCTACGCAGCATGTTCATGTCGTTCCTAAATGAGCTTTTATCTCTCTGCCCTCACCACAAATCAGATTCTTCTGAGGATTTCCCAGTACATTATCCTTTCCCCTGTGTAATTACCTTAACAAGCTCCAGCTGTTTTTATTCTCAGAAGGTTTACTCCCTGATATACAGCTGCCTACCCCCTTCGTAAGTGCAGGTCCTAAATGAGCTTTTTTCTCTGTTCCCTCACCACAATCCAGATTCTTTTGGGGAGTTACCAGTACAGTAACCATACCAGGAAGTACTTAATTTATTAAGCTACTGCTTTTCTTAATCTCAGTGGAGATTTTTACTGATAAACAGCTACCTACGCAGCATGTTCATGTCGTGCCTAAATGAGCTTTTATCTCTCTGCCCTCACCACAAATCAGATTCTCCTGAGGAGTTCCCAGTACATTATCCTTTCCCCTGTGTAATTACCTTAACAAGCTGCAGCTGTTTTTATTCTCAGAAGGTTTACTCCCTAATATACAGCTGCCTACCCCCTTCGTAAGTGCAGGTCCTAAATGAGCTTTTTTCTCTGTTCCCTCACCACAATACAGATTCTTTTGGGGAGTTACGAGTACAGGAACCATACCAGGAAGTACTTAATTTATTAAGCTACTGCTTTTCTTAATCTCAGTGGAGATATTTACTGATAAACAGCGACCTACGCAGCATGTTCATGTCGTTCCTAAATGAGCTTTTATCTCTCTGCCCTCACCACAAATCAGATTCTTCTGAGGAGTTCACAGTACATTATCCTTTCCCCTGTGTAATTACCTTAACAAGCTCCAGCTGTTTTTATTCTCAGAAGGTTTACTCCCTGATATACAGCTGCCTACCCCCTTCGTAAGTGCAGGTCCTAAATGAGCTTTTTTCTCTGTTCCATCACCACAATCCAGATTCTTTTGGGGAGTTACCAGTACAGTAACCATACCAGGAATTACTTAATTTATTAAGCTACTGCTTTTCTTAATCTCAGTGGAGATATTTACTGATAAACAGCTACCTACGCAGCATGTTCATGTCGTTCCTAAATGAGCTTTTATCTCTCTGCCCTCACCACAAATCAGATTCTTCTGAGGAGTTCCCAGTACATTATCCTTTCCCCTGTGTAATTACCTTAACAAGCTCCAGCTGTTTTTATTCTCAGAAGGTTTACTCCCTGATATACAGCTGCCTACCCCCTTCGTAAGTGCAGGTCCTAAATGAGCTTTTTTCTCTGTACCCTCACCACAATCCAGATTCTTTTGGGGAGTTACCATTACAGTAACCATACCACGAAGTACTTAATTTATTAAGCTACTGCTTTTCTTAATCTCAGTGGAGATATTTACTGATAAACAGCTACCTACGCAGCATGTTCATGTCGTTCCTAAATAAGCTTTTATCTCTCTGCCCTCACCACAAATCAGATTCTTCTGAGGAGTTCCCAGTACATTATCCTTTCCCCTGTGTAATTACCTTAACAAGCTCCAGCTGTTTTTATTCTCAGAAGGTTTACTCCCTGATATACAGCTGCCTACCCCCTTCGTAAGTGCAGGTCCTAAATGAGCTTTTTTCTCTGTTCCCTCACCACAATCCAGATTCTTTTGGGGAGTTACCAGTACAGTAACCATACCAGGAAGTACTTAATTTATTAAGCTACTGCTTTTCTTAATCTCAGTGGAGATATTTTCTGATAAACAGCTACCTACGCAGCATGTTCATGTCGTTCCTAAATGAGCTTTTATCTCTCTGCCCTCACCACAAATCAGATTCTTCTGAGGAGTTCCCAGTACATTATCCGTTCCCCTGTGTAATTACCTTAACAAGCTCCAGCTGTTTTTATTCTCAGAAGGTTTACTCCCTGATATACAGCTGCCTACCCCCTTCGTAAGTGCAGGTCCTAAATGAGCTTTTTTCTATGTTCCCTCACCACAATCCAGATTCTTTTGGGGAGTTACCAGTACAGTAACCATACCAGGAAGTACTTAATTTATTAAGCTACTGCTTTTCTTAATCTCAGTGGAGATATTTACTGATAAACAGCTACCTACGCAGCATGTTCATGTCGTTCCTAAATGAGCTTTTATCTCTCTGCCCTCACCACAAATCAGATTCTTCTGAGGAGTTCCCAGTACATTATCCTTTCCCCTGTGTAATTACCTTAACAAGCTCCAGCTGTTTTTATTCTCAGAAGGTTTACTCCCTGATATACAGCTGCCTACCCCCTTCGTAAGTGCAGGTCCTAAATGAGCTTTTTTCTCTGTTCCCTCACCACAATCCAGATTCTTTTGGGGAGTTACCAGTACAGTAACCATACCAGGAAGTACTTAATTTATTAAGCTACTGCTTTTCTTAATCTCAGTGGAGATATTTACTGATAAACAGCTACCTACGCAGCATGTTCATGTCGTTCCTAAATGAGCTTTTATCTCTCTGCCCTCACCACAAATCAGATTCTTCTGAGGAGTTCCCAGTACATTATCCTTTCCCCTGTGTAATTACCTTAACAAGCTCCAGCTGTTTTTATTCTCAGAAGTTTACTCCCTGATATACAGCTGCCTACCCCCTTCGTAAGTGCAGGTCCTAAATGAGCTTTTTTCTCTGTTCCCTCACCACAATCCAGATTCTTTTGGGGAGTTACCAGTACAATAACCATGCCAGGAAGTACTTAATTTATTAAGCTACTGCTTTTCTTAATCTCAGTGGAGATATTTACTGATAAACAGCTACCTACGCAGCATGTTCATGTCGTTCCTAAATGAGCTTTTATCTCTCTGCCCTCACCACAAATCAGATTCTTCTGAGGAGTTCCCAGTACATTATCCTTTCCCCTGTGTAATTACCTTAACAAGCTCCAGCTGTTTTTATTCTCAGAAGGTTTACTCCCTGATATACAGCTGCCTACCCCCTTCGTAAGTGCAGGTCCTAAATGAGCTTTTTTCTCTGTTCCCTCACCACAATCCAGATTCTTTTGGGGAGTTACCAGTACAGTAACCATACCAGGAAGTACTTAATTTATTAAGCTACTGCTTTTCTTAATCTCAGTGGAGATATTTACTGATAAACAGCTACCTACGCAGCATGTTCATGTCGTTCCTAAATGAGCTTTTATCTCTCTGCCCTCACCACAAATCAGATTCTTCTGAGGAGTTCCCAGTACATTATCCTTTCCCCTGTGTAATTACCTTAACAAGCTCCAGCTGTTTTTATTCTCAGAAGGTTTACTCCCTGATATACAGCTGCCTACCCCCTTCGTAAGTGCAGGTCCTAAATGAGCTTTTTTCTCTGTTCCCTCACCACAATCCAGATTCTTTTGGGGAGTTACCAGTACAGTAACCATACCAGGAAGTACTTAATTTATTAAGCTACAGCTTTTCTTAATCTCAGTGGAGATATTTACTGTTAAACAGCTACCTACGCAGCATGTTCATGTCGTTCCTAAATGAGCTTTTATCTCTCTGCCCTCACCACAAATCAGATTCTTCTGAGGAGTTCCCAGTACATATCCTTTCCCCTGTGTAATTACCTTAACAAGCTCCAGCTGTTTTTATTCTCAGAAGGTTTACTCCCTGATATACAGCTGCCTACCCCCTTCGTAAGTGCAGGTCCTAAATGAGCTTTTTTCTCTGTTCCCTCACCACAATCCAGATTCTTTTGGGGAGTTACCAGTACAGTAACCATACCAGGAAGTACTTAATTTATTAAGCTACTGCTTTTCTTAATCTCAGTGGAGATATTTACTGATAAACAGCTACCTACGCAGCATGTTCATGTCGTTCCTAAATGAGCTTTTATCTCTCTGCCCTCACCGCAAATCAGATTCTTCTGAGGAGTTCCCAGTACATTATCCTTTCCCCTGTGTAATTACCTTAACAAGCTCCAGCTGTTTTTATTCTCAGAAGGTTTACTCCCTGATATACAGCTGCCTACCCCCTTCGTAAGTGCAGGTCCTAAATGAGCTTTTTTCTCTGTTCCCTCACCACAATCCAGATTCTTTTGGGGAGTTACCAGTACAGTAACTATACCAGGAAGTACTTAATTTATTAAGCTACTGCTTTTCTTAATCTCAGTGGAGATATTTATTGATAAACAGCTACCTACGCAGCATGTTCATGTCGTTCCTAAATGAGCTTTTATCTCTCTGCCCTCACCACAAATCAGATTCTTCTGAGTAGTTCCCAGTACATTATCCTTTCCCCTGTGTAATTACCTTAACAAGCTCCAGCTGTTTTTATTCTCAGATGGTTTACTCCCTGATATATAGCTGCCTACCCCCTTCGTAAGTGCAGGTCCTAAATGAGCTTTTTTCTCTGTTCCCTCACCACAATCCAGATTCTTTTGGGGAGTTACTGTTGGAGAATTAAAGTCTCCAACCAGTGGAAAAATTTAGCCCCGGCACGGTTACTCCAATGCCTCATTGGCACACTAATAGGCCCTTGGGAACTCATTCTCAGTAAGGAGTTTCTGGTGTTTGTGGGCCAAAGGAAGCCACCAGTTGTTGTGAGAATCTCCTTTTTCCCCCTGCTTAGCAAGTCTCCTCAGGGAGACTTGCTAGACCAGCTGCCTTTAGTGTTAGATTCTCTCTGTAAACAGGAAAGTCTCCTCACTAGATTCTCACTGTAAACAGGAAAGTCTCCTCACTATTATTTCACAAGTATTTGGAGAAGTCAAGATTGATGTTATCTAGCCTTAAGGAGATAGTAGCTAGGAGATAATTATAGTTCTACCTCGGGTTGTATACAGTTCCTTGTTTTGATATCAATAATCTTTGTAGTCACTACCTCCTGTAATTAGAAAGGCATTTGTATCAAGTTCCTGCCCTCACAGTAGGAAATTTCCTCCACTTCTGTATTTGAGACAAATGTCATGCTGTATTGATCTTTTACCTGTAATTGTAAAATTGGTTTCTAACCCTATATAAACCCTGGCCCTCTTGGAATAAAGTATGCATTGGTTCACTCGCCTTGCATCCCCCGTGTCCTGATTTCGACTGCAGTTACCCAGGTTCAACATCTGGCGTCCGGACCCAGGGACCTGACAATTGATCCACAGGAGATTGCGGAACTGCCGAGCTCTCGAGTGAGGTGAGAGATATTTTTAATTCACAGGAGACAAGGGATCTGTGTGTAATTCACAGGAGACAAGGGATCTGTGTGGTGAGCTCCTATTCTTAAAAAATTACGGGGTTATGGGACAAGCTAAACCAACTCCATTTTCTAATTTTATCCACCATGTATTGAAACGGGACGGAGCTATGGTCTCGTGTTCACAAAGAGATGAGTGTGTACAGGTAGTGGAGTATAATCTATGGTTCCCAGAGGGAGATACTTTAGATTTAGAAGTCTGGGAACGAGTAGAGAATAATATGGAAAATGAATATCGGTGTGGAGACAAGGTTCCAGTTACATTTTGGTCTGTTTGGGCATTAATACATACAGCCATGAGCATGATGTCTCCTGATGCTATCATAACATCAGCTGCTGAGCCAGAGGCTGATGTGGAAAAAGCTATGAAGGCTTATAATTTGTCCGGGGAGGCAAAAACTCAAATTGGGCAGGAGCTAAAAGACATGGCAACACCTGAACTATCTCCTGTCAGTTTTGTTAAAGAAAAATTAACATCAAATAAGCCTTCAGCCTCTACCTATGCTCCTTCAGAGAATGATGATAATTTAGGCAGCTCAGCAGTGCAGTCAAAGTGCTACAGATGCTCTTTCGATCTGCCAGGGGCAGTCAGGAAGGTGAAAGTAAAGAACAAATAATTGCGGCCGCGGAGCCCACTTTTACTTTAATTAATCTAAGTCCTATGGTTCTGCCTCTCTCTCTTGCTATCAAACTTTTCCTGTCATTGAACCCCCTCCAACCAGAGGTGTGGCACAGCCCCGTCATTATCAAGATATTGACCAGATTCACTCAATTTAGGACAGCTGTAATACAGGGCCGTCTCATGGCTCCCTTCCAGTGAAGGAGGCTTCCCCATCATCTTTTCTTTACAACCAGGCACTAGCAGGGGAGCTGACACTCCCTGTTTTAGTCCATCAGCCTGGAATTGGGGAAGAACTAGTGATTTTTCTTTTACTTCTTAAGAGAATTTTTACTGCAATTGCACTTTTAATTTGCGCCTGCGCTGCATGTTTCATGTGTCTTTGTCCTTGTTTGATTAGTTGTGTTTCGTGTGGAGTGCTAAATTGGGAAAGAAGTCCTCTGGTGGGCGGCCTCGGCAGGTTGATTGCCAGGGGATGGAAATCTCCACTGGGGAGGATCCCCCTGAGAATTTTCAGGGCCCTATGGACTTTCCATCACTCTGGCTGGCAGCTTGTGGACGCTGGACATGCCATCCAAGGCGTAAAAGCCTCTGTTTCTATGTTCTGTTTTGTCTTGACTAGTTTTGTCTTTGAGATTGGTACCAGTTTTAAACATAAACTTTTGTTTCCCTTATTTCTGTTGTCCATTTACATGTCTATGGGCAAAACATTTACTAGGTACTGTGTCTCCTTCTGCAAGAAGACAGAAAAAGTGCAGGCTGCTAAGAGCTGAGTTCAAACAGCCGGCTAGGCTAATCTTAGCCTGAGAGTAAACACTAAGAGTCAAGTGCTAGGTGGACTCAGTAATACTCCAGGGGACCCCAACCCAGTTATCTTCAGTGTTTAGTATGCTAAGATACTTTGCTAAAACTAATAGGCCCTAGCGAATAAGACTAAACAATGCTAAAATCATTCATTAAAGGTTTTGTTTTAAGTTTTGGTCATTACAAGAGTAAGATTGGAAAATATACCTTTTGCCACTAAAAAATGTACGGCTGATAGTTGTTTGGACTGCTTTTAAGTTCTGTTTACATTAATACCTACATATGTGAATGTATGTATGTGTGTGTGCGCGCGCACAAATGTATGTGGGTGTGAATGTGTTCAAGATTAAAAATGTATGATGTAAAAATAGGTTAGTTTAACTTTAAACTTCAAAAGATCATCGAATTTGGGCATTACCAAAAGCTTTAAAGGATTATTTATTTTAAAAGGAACTATAGTTAAAAAATTCTTTAATTCATGGTTAAAAATAAATAAATAAATAAATAAGAACTTAGCATGGGCCCTTGAACCTATCCTCAGTAGTGAGGGGCAAACTGACAAAAGTACAGTTTAGCCGATCCACGTGATGGGACAGCCGTAGGGTGGCGTCCATTCATAGTGGGAGAGGGCAAGCTGGCCCCAAGGCAGTTCATCAAGCTCTAAGGAGTAGGATGGAGATAGGCCCATTCTATAGGACAGGCCAATGGAGGCCTTTCTTTTATTTCTTTTGTTTTTAGGTATAAACATTGGAAACCTCAGGGTAAAATGTATGATTTGACTGATACTTCTAAAACTGCCCCTTAGGATGGATTAAAATTGGAATATCTTAAAGGAGAGTTAAAAGTTTATTTACCTGATATAACTCGATTTCTGTACAGGTTTGCAATTTGGATGTATCAAAAAGGCAAATATGCTAACTCTGAAATCTCATGGTTATAATTCTGGGGCACACTGCTAAGTGTACTCTTGTTACAATTGTTTTGGGTATCACTTTAATGAATCAGGTACTAAATTTTTTAAGTGTAAACTGTACTGTAACAGTAAGATTAACTATCTTAAGTCACATATAATCAGGTAAATATTTTAAAGTATATAAACTAATGGGGGATAGAAGTACACAACTTTCATTAACTCTCTGTATATAGGAAAATGGCTCTTTTAAAGCAGACAACCAGAGGCAATGTGCCCCTGGGCTTCAGTTTTTCTATGCAAATACAGGCTGAGGTAAAGGTGTGAAAGCCTCTACTTTAAAAGGTTTTAGAATGCCTTTCTAGATAAGAAATTTGAAAGTGAAAACCAAGCAGCATGAAGCAATGGGTGATACCTAGGCTCCAGATTCTTTTAATACAACCAGGCTTGGTAAAAGACTTGAGATCAAAAATGTATTCTGAGATATGAAATTTAAAATGTTTGTTTTAAGTTGGATATAGGAAAACGATGGCTATCAAGATGATTGTTTAATTACTACTCCAGTTTGTTTTACAGGTTTTCAATAAAATGATTTATTATTTGCTGCACCTGATAAAAATATTGTATCAAAATTGTTACAAATTTTGCCTTTAGACTTTCAACAGTATAATTTAATAATTGCCCCTGATAAAATTCATTTAAACAGAAGAACCATTCAAGTATCTGGGATATTTAGTTAGAAGACAAGTAATTACCCCCCAATTAATAAAAATTCGTACTGAAGAGTTTAAAACTCTTAATTTTCAACATTTACTAGAAATGTTCGCAGTCATGGGGATTCCTTCTCAAATAAAAAACTGACAATGCACCAGCTTATTCCAGTAAACAAGTACGAAAATTTTTAGAATTTCATAACATTTTTCATGTTACAGGAATTGAATACAATCCTCAAGGTCAAGGTATAGTAGAAAGAGCTCATTATACATTAAAAACACAAATTAAAAAACTAAAGAGGGGGAGTATGGATAGTACTGAGGGATATGCAACTTCTATGAAAAGTATTTATAAAACAGCCCGAGCCGTTATTGCAGAAGCACTATTTGTCCTTAACTTTTTAAATTTGCCTCAAGGAGATGTTTTAGCAAGAGCTGAGGGACACTTCCTAGCTCCGCCTATGCAAAACAAACCACAGCCAGTTTGGAATAGATTGGGGGTTGGGCTAGATTGGGTCCCGGGAGTTAACCCAGGGGCGAGGGTATGCTTATGTTTCTACAGAAGACCGCCCATCTTTCTAGCACCTGCTCCAGTGGATCCAGCAACAAACACCCCTCTGTGCATCAAGACCGGGGTGAAACATTCTCATCCAAGTGATAAGGCCATTCTAATGGACAGGCGTGCACTGGTAACCTGTAGGGGCTACATCAGAGGTAATGTATTGGGCCTATATTTCTAACCCTCCTTTATGTCCATACTTATGGACAAAAGCCCCTGTCTCTTTTACAACTATTCCTAATTTACTCTCTCCCCCTATGGGTCTGGCATTCCAGTCTTTCCTATGGAAGAGGAAAGATCATTTAACTTCTCTTATTCTCAGTTCTCTAAAGCTATCTGTCAAGGCCATTCCCCATGTTACCCTTTTAGATATCAATATTGGATTCAGCATGGAGGTTCATATAACTCCAGTAGAACTCGATTGATTAGACTGTCTTCCTGGTCTGTGGGATCTCATACCTATGAATTAGATAATTATCCTATTCCTGCTGGCCTGCCTAAATGTGACAATTTTACTTACCTAAACCTTAACTTTACTGAAAGACGTTGGGAAAATTGTCAAGGAAATTTTCCAACTATTTGGAATACATCCCAACATACTTGGTATGATTGGGGACCTTGTGGTGTGTGGTTGAAAAACTGCACTGAATATAACTCATCTTGTGACCCTACTTTAACTATGAAACATGTCCAATGCCATGTCTGCTAAACAGCTTTTAGGGTGGTTTGGAGCAGGCTTTGGTGACCCCCGGCCTGCTCTCGCCCATGGAGACAAGCTATTTCCTCCACAACGTCATCTCTAGAAATTAGCAGCTTCTCAGGCTCCTGTATTGCTGGCCAATGGAACTTACTCAGGAACTAAAGGATCCTCGGCCTCCTACAACTTCACAGTTGTAAAGACCTACAATATCTCTGCTTGTGTTCATTTTCCACATGTACTGATGGTCGGCCCCATAAACATAACTAAGAATGCCATTACCTGCATAAATTGTAAATTGTATACTTGTTTGAATAACAATGTCACCTTTAATTTTAGTCAAGATAGGATCATGATTTTAACCCAGCGCAACTCCCTTTGGGTTCCTGTTCGTATGCATCGTCCCTGGGCTGGAGGACCTGTGCAAGGATTGGTAATGCAGTTTTTTAAGCGGCTTCTGAAGAGGAGTCGTCGTGCCATTGGACTGATTATTGCAGGACTTGTTGGACTGATTGCCATTGCTACAACTGCAGCAGTATCCGGAGCCGCATTGCGACAATCTGTACAAACTCATGACTTTATGGTGCAGTGGCACCAGGACTCCCACAATCTGTGGCAACACCAGCTGGAAGTAAATGCCCACCTTCAAGATGAGTTAGAAGCTGTTAAAGGAGGAGTGTTTTGGCTTGGACAGAAATACCTGGCTTTGCAGCAACGATTGTTTTTGACTTGTGATTGGAATTCTAGTCATGTCTGTGTAACACCTTATAAATATAATGCCTCTGAATGTGAATGGAATGATATACAAATGCTTATAGATGGAGCCCTACTAAATGGTACGTTAAGTGAACAAAGCTTGTACAGGGAGGTTTTTGAAGCTTTTCAAAAGGAATTGCCAGATGCCTCTTCTATTGATGATATAGCCCAAGGACTAGCTCAGACCTTAGAAGGACTAGACCCCTAGGGGTGGTGGCAAAGTATTACCCATAGTGTTGGAAGTGCTTTTATTGCCTTAATACTTATGATATGTGTCTTTTTCTTAGGATATTGTTCTATCATAGCTATAATGAAGCGTTACACTAGGAATAATTCCTCTGATGTTTTACTCACTGCCCTTAAACTTTCTAGAGAAGCGGCTGTGGAAAATTAATAAAAAAGGGGGAATTGTTGGAGAATTAAAGTCTCCAACCAGTGGAAAAATTTAGCCCCGGCACGGTTACTCCAATGCCTCATTGGCACACTAATAGGCCCTTGGGAACACATTCCCAGTAAGGAGTTTCTGGTGTTTGTGGGCCAAAGGAAGCCACCAGTTGTTGTGAGAATCTCCTTTTTCCCCCTGCTTAGCAAGTCTCCTCAGGGAGACTTGCTAGACCAGCTGCCTTTAGTGTTAGATTCTCTCTGTAAACAGGAAAGTCTCCTCACTAGATTCTCACTGTAAACAGGAAAGTCTCCTCACTATTATTTCACAAGTATTTGGAGAAGTCAAGATTGATGTTATCTAGCCTTAAGGAGATAGTAGCTAGGAGATAATTATAGTTCTACCTCGGGTTGTAAACAGTTCCTTGTTTTGATATCAATAATCTTTGTAGTCACTACCTCCTGTAATTAGAAAGGCATTTGTATCAAATTCCTGCCCTCACAGTAGGAAATTTCCTCCACTTCTGTATTTGAGACAAATGTCATGCTGTATTGATCTTTTACCTGTAATTGTAAAATTGGTTTATAACCCTATATAAACCCTGGCCCTCTTGGAATAAAGTATGCATTGGTTCACTCGCCTTGCATCCCCCGTGTCCTGATTTCGACTGCAGTTACCCAGGTTCAACAAGTTACCAGTACAGTAACCATACCTGGAAGTACTTAAGTTATTAAGCTACTGCTTTTCTAATCTCAGTGGAGATATTTACTGATAAACAGCTACTTACGCAGCATGTTCATGTCGTTCCTAAATGAGCTTTTATCTCTCTGCCCTCACCACAAATCAGATTCTTCTGAGGAGTTCCCAGTACATTATCCTTTCCCCTGTGTAATTACCTTAACAAGCTCCAGCTGTTTTTATTCTCAGAAGGTTTACTCCCTGATATACAGCTGCCTACCCCCTTCCTAAGTGCAGGTCCTAAATGAGCTTTTTTCTCTGTTCCCTCACCACAATCCAGATTCTTTTGGGGAGTTACCAGTACAGTAACCATACCAGGAAGTACTTAATTTATTAAGCTACTGCTTTTCTTAATCTCAGTGGAGATATTTACTGATAAACAGCTACCTACGCAGCATGTTCATGTCGTTCCTAAATGAGCTTTTATCTCTCTGCCCTCACCACAAATCAGATTCTTCTGAGGAGTTCCCAGTACATCATCCTTTCCCCTGTGTAATTACCTTAACAAGCTCCAGCTGTTTTATTCTCAGAATGTTTACTCCCTGATATACAGCTGCCTACCCCCTTCGTAAGTGCAGGTCCTAAATGAGCTTTTTTCTCTTTTCCCTCACCACAATCCAGATTCTTTTGGGGAGTTACCAGTATAGTAACCATACCAGGAAGTACTTAATTTATTAAGGTACTGCATTTCTTAATCTCAGTGGAGATATTTACTGATAAACAGCTACCTACGCAGCATGTTCATGTGGTTCCTAAATGAGCTTTTATCTCTCTCCCCTCACCACAAATCAGATTCTTCTGAGGAGTTCCCAGTACATTATCCTTTCCCCTGTGTAATTGTTTAACAAGCTCCAGCTGTTTTTATTCTCAGAAGGTTTACTCCCTGATATACAGCTGCCTACCCCCTTCGTAAGTGCAGGTCCTAAATGAGCTTTTTTCTCTGTTCCCTCCCCAAAATCCAGATTCTTTTGGGGAGTTACCAGTACAGTAAACATACCAGGAAGTACTTAATTTATTAAGCTACTGCTTTTCTTAATCTCAGTGGAGATATTTACTGATAAACAGCTACCTACGCAGCATGTTCATGTCGTTCCTAAATGAGCTTTTATCTCTCTGCCCTCACCACAAATCAGATTCTTCTGAGGAGTTCCCAGTACATTATCCTTTCCCCTGTGTAATTACCTTAACAAGCTCCAGCTGTTTTTATTCTCAGAAGGTTTACTCCCTGATATACAGCTGCCTACCCCCTTCGTAAGTGCAGGTCCTAAATGAGCTTTTTTCTCTGGTCCCTCACCACAATCCAGATTCTTTTGGGGAGTTACCAGTACAGTAACCATACCAGGAAGTACTTAATTTATTAAGCTACTGCTTTTCTTAATGTCAGTGGAGATATTTACTGATAAACAGCTACCTACGCAGCATGTTCATGTCGTTCCTAAATGAGCTTTTATCTCTCTGCCCTCACCACAAATCAGATTCTTCTGAGGAGTTCCCAGTACATCATCCTTTCCCCTGTGTAATTACCTTAACAAGCTCCAGCTGTTTTTATTCTCAGAATGTTTACTCACTGATATACAGCTGCCTACCCCCTTCGTAAGTGCAGGTCCTAAATGAGCTTTTTTCTCTGTTCCCTCACCACAATCCAGATTCTGTTGGGGAGTTACCAGTATAGTAACCATACCAGGAAGTACTTAATTTATTAAGGTACTGCATTTCTTAATCTCAGTGGAGATATTTACTGATAAACAGCTACCTACGCAGCATGTTCATGTGGTTCCTAAATGAGCTTTATCTCTCTCCCCTCACCACAAATCAGATTCTTCTGAGGAGTTCCCAGTACATTATCCTTTTCCCTGTGTAATTTGTTTAACAAGCTCCAGCTGTTTTTATTCTCAGAAGGTTTACTCCTTGATATACAGCTGCCTACCCCCTTCGTAAGTGCAGGTCCTAAATGAGCTTTTTTCTCTGTTCCCTCCCCACAATCCAGATTCTTTTGGGGAGTTACCAGTACAGTAAACATACCAGGAAGTACTTAATTTATTAAGCTACTGCTTTTCTTAATCTCAGTGGAGATATTTACTGATAAACAGCTACCTACGCAGCATGTTCATGTCGTTCCTAAATGAGCTTTATCTCTCTGCCCTCACCACAAATCAGATTCTTCTGAGGAGTTCCCAGTACATTATCCTTTCCCCTGTGTAATTACCTTAACAAGCTCCAGCTGTTTTTATTCTCAGAAGGTTTACTCCCTGATATACAGCTGCCTACCCCCTTCGTAAGTGCAGGTCCTAAATGAGCTTTTTTCTCTGTTCCCTCACCACAATCCAGATTCTTTTGGGGAGTTACCAGTACAGTAACCATACCAGGAAGTACTTAATTTATTAAGCTACTGCTTTTCTTAATCTCAGTGGAGATATTTACTGATAAACAGCTACCTATGCAGCATGTTCATGTCGTTCCTAAATGAGCTTTTATCTCTCAGCCCTCACCACGAATCAGATACTTCTGAGGAGTTCCCAGTACATTATCCTTTCCCCTGTGTAATTACCTTAACAAGCTCCAGCTGTTTTTATTCTCAGAAGGTTTACTCCCTGATATACAGCTGCCTACCCCCTTCGTAAGTGCAGGTCCTAAATGAGCTTTTTTCTCTGTTCCCTAACCACAATCCAGATTCTTTTGGGGAGTTACCAGTACAGTAACCATACCAGGAAGTACTTAATTTATTAAGCTACTGCTTTTCTTAATCTCAGTGGAGATATTTACTGATAAACAGCTACCTACGCAGCATGTTCATGTCGTTCCTAAATGAGCTTTTATCTCTCTGCCCTCACCACAAATCAGATTCTTCTGAGGACTTCCCAGTACATTATCCCTTTCCCCTGTGTAATTACCTTAACAAGCACCAGCTGTTTTATTCTCAGAAGGTTTACTCCCTGATATACAGCTGCCTACCCGCTTCGTAAGTGCAGGTCTTAAATGAGCTTTTTTCTCTGTTCCCTCACCACAATCCAGATTCTTTGGGGAGTTACCAGTACAGTAACCATACCAGGAAGTACTTAATTTATTAAGCTACTGCTTTTCTTAATCTCAGTGGAGATATTTACTGATAAACAGCTACCTACGCAGCACGTTCATGTCGTTCCTAAATGAGCTTTTATCTCTCTGCCCTCACCACAAATCAGATTCTTCTGAGGAGTTCCCAGTACATTATCCTTTCCCCTGTGTAATTACCTTAACAAGCTCCAGCTGTTTTTATTCTCAGAAGGTTTACTCCCTGATATACAGCTGCCTACCCCCTTCGTAAGTGCAGGTCCTAAATGAGCTTTTTTCTCTGTTCCCTCACCACAATCCAGATTCTTTTGGGGAGTACCAGTACAGTAACCATACCAGGAAGTACTTACTTTATTAAGCTACTGCTTTCTTAATCTCAGTGGGGATATTTACTGATAAACAGCTACCTACGCAGCATGTTCATGTCGTTCATAAATGAGCTTTTATCTCTCTCCCATCACCACGAATCAGATTCTTCTGAGGAGTTCCCAGTACATCATCCTTTCCCCTGTGTAATTACCTTAACAAGCTCCAGCTGTTTTTATTCTCAGAAGGTTTACTCCCTGATATACAGCTGCCCACCCCCTTCGTAAATGCAGGTCCTAAATGAGCTTTTTTCTCTGTTCCCTCACCACAATCCAGATTCTTTTGGGGAGTTACCAGTACAGTAACCATACCAGAAGTACTTAATTTATTAAGCTACTGCTTTTCTTAATCTCAGTGGAGATATTTACTGACAAAAAGCTACCTACGCAGCATGTTCATGTCGTTCCTAAATGAGCTTTTATCTCTCTGCCCTCACCACAAACCAGATTCTTCTGAGGAGTTCCCAGTACATTATCCTTGCCCCTGTGTAATTACCTTAACAAGCTCCAGCTGTTTTTATTCTCAGATGGTTTACTCCCTGATATACAGCTGCCTACCCCCTTCGTAAGTGCAGGTCCTAAATGAACTTTTTTCTCTGTTCCCTCACCACAATCCAGATTCTTTTGGGGAGTTACCAGTACAGTAACCATACCAGGAAGTACTTAATTTATTAAACTACTGCTTTTCTTAATCTCAGTGGAGATATTTACTGATAAACAGCTACCTACGCAGCATGTTCATGTCGTTCCTAAATGAGCTTTTATCTCTCTTCCCTCACCACAAATCAGATTCTTCTGAGGAGTTCCCAGTACATTATCCTTTCCCCTGTGTAATTACCTTAACAAGCTCCAGCTGTTTTTATTCTCAGAAGGTTTACTCCCTGATATAGAGCTGCCTACCCCCTTCGTAAGTGCAGGTCCTAAATGAGCTTTTTTCTCTGTTCCCTCACCACAATCCAGATTCTTTTGGGGAGTTACCAGTACAGTAACCATACCAGGAAGTACTTAATTTATTTAGCTACTGCTTTTCTTAATCTCAGTGGAGACATTTACTGATAAACAGCTACCTACGCAGCATGTTCATGTCGTTCCTAAATGAGCTTTTATCTCTCTGCCCTCACCACTAATCAGATTCTTCTGAGGAGTTCCAGTACATTATCGTTTCCGCTGTGTAATTACCTTAACAAGCTCCAGCTGTTTTTATTCTCAGAAGGTTTACTCCCTGATATACAGCTGCCTACCCCCTTCGTAAGTGCAGGTCCTAAATGAGCTTTTTTCTCTGTTCCCTCACCACAATCCAGATTCTTTTGGGGAGTTACCAGTACAGTAACCATACCAGGAAGTACTTAATTTATTAAGGTACTGCATTTCTTAATCTCAGTGGAGATATTTACTGATAAACAGCTACCTACGCAGCATGTTCATGTCGTTCCTAAATGAGCTTTTATCTCTCTTCCCTCACCACAAATCAGATTCTTCTGAGGAGTTCCCAGTACATTATCCTTTCCCCTGTGTAATTACCTTAACAAGCTCCAGCTGTTTTTATTCTCAGAAGGTTTACTCCCTGATATAGAGCTGCCTACCCCCTTTGTAAGTGCAGGTCCTAAATGAGCTTTTTTCTCTGTTCCCTCACCACAATCCAGATTCTTTTGGGGAGTTACCAGTACAGTAACCATACCAGGAAGTACTTAATTTATTTAGCTACTGCTTTTCTTAATCTCAGTGGAGATATTTACTGATAAACAGCTACCTACGCAGCATGTTCATGTCGTTCCTAAATGAGCTTTTATCTCTCTGCCCTCACCACTAATCAGATTCTTCTGAGGAGTTCCCAGTACATTATCCTTTCCCCTGTGTAATTACCTTAACAAGCTCCAGCTGTTTTTATTCTCAGAAGGTTTACTCCCTGATATACAGCTGCCTACCCCCTTCGTAAGTGCAGGTCCTAAATGAGCTTTTTTCTCTGTTCCCTCACCACAATCCAGATTCTTTTGGGGAGTTACCAGTACAGTAACCATACCAGGAAGTACTTAATTTATTAAGCTACTGCTTTTCTTAATCTCAGTGGAGATATTTACTGATAAACAGCTACCTACGCAGCATGTTCATGTCGTTCCTAAATG